>NC_081555.1:47102301-47276731 GCF_963082655.1 Stomoxys calcitrans | reverse complement strand
TTTACAATAATTTTCTTACTTCATTTGTTAGAGGTATATATTCAAACATTTTATCATGAATAATTAAACAGTATAGAGATGTGTTCGGTGATATATTTTTAGATGTTTCCAATTCAATTCGTATATCGATGGGGCCAGTTTTTACTGTTTCATTTTGATGTGTTACATCAAGAACAATAATCGGTGCTTCACCCTTGAATTTTTCGCGCGTTAATAGAGGTTGCGGTTCACGTGTATAATAGCTTTGTTGAAATTTTATATACATATCATAAAGTAGGGCGAAACGGTTCCTATCAAACTTGAGGTTAAGATCATCATATGGATATGTATCAGAATTCAAATGAACCTTAATGTTTGTTATATCACAGTGAATAAATTTTTTTTCACTACTTTTGAATCCTAAAAGAAGAAAACGTGGTCGCTCATTTTCATTTGCAAGCTTAACATTCCATAAAACTTTTGTATTCGATGGAACTGCAGGATAATAATACATATCCCATGTTCTAAATGATATATTTAGTGGTTGACGGTTATTAATTACTTTAAGCATTTGCAGCTTGTATACATCAGCAAGTTGAATATGTGGAACTTTCCATGTAATATTTAAAATTGATAGTTTACAGGTTTCACTGGAAATGATAGATTTCAATACATTCGTATCATCTTTTGATCGCAATAAAATTAATTCATGTTTAGCATTAACTATAATTTTATCAAAATCTTCAGCAAATCCAAGAAGCATTTTCAGTGGAACACAAAAATTAAAATATCCACTCACAAGAGTAAGATCATCTGTATTAAATGGAGCCCATCCTGCGTTGACTAGATTTCGACTTTCGCTTTCATTTAATGATACATAATTTTTTATTTCTGTTGCTATACCCAAATGACGTGTACGATCAATTTCTATACCATTAAGTTCATATCTTATCTCATCAAATAAGTGTGCTATGCAATTGTTTAATAACTTTATCGATGCTGATACTGTAGAGTCCGCTTTTGTTGCAAAACCTTCAATGTATAAAAAACTCTCACCAGGAACGACATACAGGTCTTGGTTTTGAATGGAAATCCTAATTTCATCATTATTTTGAAATGATTGTAAATATGATATATAGCTGTGATACTCCTTTCTTATTATAGCATTATCAAATTGTGGTTTTTGTAAAACATTAATAATGTTACTCATTTTTAAACTCAACCCTTTATTATTTTAGTGTGAAACCCAAACTTTCCAGGAACTCTTGGTTAGTTTTACTTAAAATATTTCTCTTTTTCCTTTTTAATCCTTTATGTTTCCTGTTGTGGTGATGTGATATTTTAGTTGTGTATCCCTTCAAAGTTGATGGTTGAGTGATTGTTATATCCGCAAATACCTCCTTTTTGTTAAATATTATCATTCTTTAGATGGTTTCAAGTGTAATCTAATTGAAATTTTTTCCCCACGAAAGTTTATCAATTTTCCAGATTGATCAACAACTTTCAAAACAATGGTATTTATTGTGTTTGTATTAACAGGTAGATATATAACGTTAGTAGGATTTTCCGTGATTTTATATCCTGGGCTAACGACGAGTGAAAACTGATGAAGAGTGTGCGCTGACTTGTTGTTTATATAGGATCCTGTTACAATATTACACTCAATAACTATAGTGTTTACTTTTGTAATTTCTATCACTTTATCAGAATAGTGATCAACATTCGATTCAAGTACTCTTTTACTAAAACCTAATAATGAACCAATAGTGTTTTCTTTATCAAAATAAATTGGATCAAGCGTACTCTTCAGATATGTTTGAAGTGTATTGTAATTTGCTTTCATAATAAGATTTCCATTTTTTTTATTAAGCTTGCGATATTCATCCGTTATTAACTCAGATATATTCGAAAATTCATATGATCCAAGAGGAATAGTTATTTCATGTCCACCTATATGAAATTTATTGTTCTCTTCATCAACATTTGGTATTGAGTGATATGTATCAAAACTTATTAAACCGCAAACATAGCTTTGTTTCAAAATTATTGGTGGAAAGTAGTTGGCGACAAGTACTGATTTTTCATCATTTAAGGTTAATGTTATCGACATCTCTACGGTTGACGTTAGAATAAATGATTTATGTAATTGATTATTCTTTTATTGTGAAATATTATTAGCATTTATCCAAGAGTTATGCTCTGAAGAAAATCCTAACCATTTTACATAAAGTCTATTTCCTCTCCTTCTAATCACTTTTTCCACTAAATATGTGTGTGGAAATTTGGTTTTTGATAGCTCATATTCATAGAAACCACCTTCTATATCCCTTCCTTGATAGTCCTTAAGTATATATGTATTAGGATTTGTATTTTTAATAGATTTAACTGTAAATATTTCGGTAGTCCAATTTGGTGTATATCCTTTTTCAAAATGTTGTTTATATTTACTTATTCGCACATTATCATTGATTTTAAACTTTGGTCTTTTAAATACCTTGAGGTTGTTGTAGACTGAATCTAAAAGTGATTTCTCATTTAAGGAATTCACATCATTCGGCGACATTTTTATAGTTCGATGAAATGTGTTATTATATATATTAACTAGGTTTTTATATATATCAATCCATTTATAATTTCCACGAAAACTAAACTCTTTCCACATTTTTCCTTTCAGTGTTCTATTAAATCGTTCTATGATTGATGCTTTTAGAGTGCTGTATGTTGAATAATGATTTATATGATTTGTTTGCATAAGTTGAGAAAAATTGTTATTAAAAAACTCCTTTCCATCATCAGTTTGTAAATTTTTGGGTTTTCGACTACTTTGATTGAAAACTTTCTGCATAGCCTTTACTACACTTTGAGCTGTTTTATTTTTTATTGCTTCAACCCAAGCTTTTTTCGAGAATGTATCTATAACGGTTAAAAGATATCGATATCCGCTGTTAAAGTTCACATAACTACCCATTTCAACAAGATCCGCTTGCCACAAATCATCGATACCCTTCATAACCACTCGTCTCCTTCCAAAATTTTTTCGTGCTTGCTTGTGTAGTTCATTAACAATTTCTCTCTTATCCTGGTTAAGCTCCATATTGATGTTGTCGATTGAAGTAAAAATTGTTTTGTTTTGATGTTATATACCCTCTACTATATCTTATTTTTGATTTTAAATATTTAATTAAAATATTTATTTTTTCTAGTATATCCAATACTTTGAAAAAGAAAATCTTCGATGGAATCAAATCGGATATTTATTATTTTTAAAGTATCTTCAATAATTTTTTTCGTATCTTCAATATTATGATTTTTCAAAATATTCAAATTGGTACTCAAGTTGTTGTTAAATTGATCAATCACACTTTTTAGTTTAGTTAAATCACTGTTTATAGCTTCAATATGTTTTTTATTTTCTAGAACAATTTTTTCCACTTCAACCCATTTGAAAATATATTCTTTCATTTTTTCTATATGTATGTCTTCTTTTAGTTTGTTCTGTAATTCTTCGAATCTTCTAAGTATTTCATCTTGCTGATTTTTGATTTTATTTTCGATTTTATCTATTTTTTTTTTCAAAAATATTTTTGTTACAGCATCATCAGGATCAGAGGGAGCACTTAAATTAGTTATTTTCTTCCCATGAAAGTTTAAAGCATTGTTGTGAATAGTAATTCCAAGTGATCTACCTAAACTCAATTTTAGCATTGCATTGTTGACTTGGTTTTTACTTCCGCTCTCTCCAAATTTATTGATTGTATACATTTTTGATTTTTTTATTTAATAATATGTGCTTCTCGCAATTCTTCAACAATTGAAATAATTTCGTTTTTGTGATTGTTGTGACCAACACCTTCAGATGAAAGGAGCAATCTTAATCTGTCAACCAATTCGTTAGGGTCATCCCAATATATATAATTTGGTTTGTGATTGTCTAATGATTTCAAACTCAATCCATTACCTTTGGATATCCTATTTGAATTCACATCAAATAACCGTTTTATTATAAATTGATATTTATAAGCTTGAGTTCCCTTAATTTGTTCTCCTGGTGAATAATTTCTTTTATGAGCATTTGTTTTCATCAAAATATCCTTATATTGATTTAAATCCTTCTTTGTATAATGTTGAGGTTTAATGTGAAACATGAGTTGAAATAGTCCGGGAGACATTTTCCAAATAGATTCCCCAATTTGAATAGAGTTACATCCATTAAATTTTAATTGATTTTTTCCAAAATACATATTTCCATTTGTATCTATATGAAATCCATAAACTTTATCTAATTGTCTATTATCGATAAGTGTTTGTAGAACGTTGGGTAATGAAGATGCTACATTTATGTCTGATAGATTATCACTACTCAATTTTATTCGCTTTCTATCAATATTTAATTGCGTAACAGCTTTTCGTTTATTCAATTTTGATGAGATATCATTATTCAATTTTATACGTTTTCTATCAAGATTTAATTGTGAAACACCTTTCCGTTTATTCAAGTTTAATTGGTTGTTATTAATCAATTTTAAACGTTTTCTATCAGTATTTAATTGTGAGGGTCTTTTTCGTTTATTTATATTTATGATTTTGTTGTTAGTTAATTTTATACGTTTTTTATTAGTATTTAACTGAAATTCACATTTTCGTTTTGAAAATAGATGTGATTTTTTCATCCGCTTATTATCGTTATCGTCAAATAAACTGAGATTGTTATCATTAGATCGTTTTAATTTTTCTCTAAGCTCATTCCGATTCACTCCACATTTTTCTAGTGTATAATCTTTTCTCTTTAAATCAACTGGAATATTATAATTTTTTCTTATCCTTTTATTAGTGTTATTTTCATCTGATGAAAATTTTCGTTTTTGTGAAAATTTCTCTATATCCATCTGTTCTATTTCTGAATTATCTTCTTTATGTGTAGAATTTACTATATTCGGAAATATTGTTGATGAATGTTGATTATTATATCTTTCATTATCATTACTTGAGGTAATATCTCTCATTTGAAGTCCATTGCTAGACATATAGTCATCATCATCATTATAAATGTCTGATATAAAGCTATCATCATCATCATCATCATCCTTATTGTTTTTATCAAGTTTTCCATCGTCTTCATATTGTTTATTATAATCATAAATATTTTTATCATTATATTTATTAGAATACTGATTACTTTCTTTTTTGTTCTCATCTAGTTTTCCTATAATATCCTTCAAAGGTTTGGTTATTGGTTGAAATGTATCTTCTAATAGATTATCCCTATCTATTTGATTAAGTTTAATGTTTTTTAACTTTTCTTTCAATACTGCTCGTGTTTTTACAATTTCCTTCAACAAATTGTGTCTCTTCATGATTGGATAATTTATTTTTTATTTTTTTTGGTTATGTATCCATCTGCTTCCGATCTGCTTTACATCTGCTACCGATCTGCTTTATATCAGCTACCGATCTGCTTTATATCTGCTACCGATCTGCTTTCTTTCTGTCACCAATCTGCTCTCTATTCTGTTTATAATCTACATTATATCTGTTATCAATCTGATTTATATTATAACTGAATAAAACAATTGAATCCTTTGCGATATCGACCTTTATCAATGGGATCATCCTTGCTCACAATAAGAAATCCATATTTATCTTTCCAACATTCACTACAAAGCTTTAAAAAATCTTTAAATGTCATGTCACCCAAGACATGATCATTATATATATGTTTAATATTCATTTCATCTTGCTTAAATATGATAATCATGTTTGCATTATCACGTATTAAGTGTTTAGGAATCCTTGTATATGTTTGACATAAATAAAAACAATCAATGTGTTTATGTCTTCCCATACAAAAATAATCCCTTATAGTATTTTGTTTATCGCAAATTACATCATCAAATACCATTATAGAATGCATATTTGCTTTGGCTGGACTTATAACTTTTTCATTTTCAGAGAATGTGAATAGGTTTATTCCTTTGATTGGAGTAATCAATTTTTTTAAATATTGATATTTTGGTTGATATAAAGATTTAGAATATATATATATATTCCTGAATTTGAGGCCATTAGGGCTTTCTATGAGACTAATCATAACATTTGTTTTACCACAATTTGATGGGCCTACTATAAGGGCACGTATAGAATTTGGTAATAAAGTACTATGTACAATCCTTTTTTTCTGTGAACAGACATTATCAATGTTTTTCACAGCAATCTGTTTAGTTTGTTCTATTAAACGCATATTGCTAACTAAACTTTTTCAATATAAATTTAAGTATATATATACAAAAACTCTTATTTTCATTTAAATCGTGTACCCTATCACTACATAATCAAAAAAAAATTATGGTTATTAATTACAAGATTTATAATAAATGTAAACAGTCTGTTACTGGATTTGGATTGGTAAACAACTTAATTAATAATCTTCCGTTTGAAGTGCATTTACCTGGATATCAATTTTGTGGACCAGGAACTAAGTTAGCACAACGTTTAGCACAAGGAGACAAAGGAATAAATTTATTGGATTCAGCTTGTAGAGAACACGATATTGCATACTCACAAAATAAAGATATTCATTCTCGTCATCAAGCTGATAAAGTTTTAATAGAAAAAGCTTGGCAAAGAGTTAAATCAACAGATAGCAATTGGAAAGAACGAGCAAACGCTTGGTTAGTAACAAACTTACTTAAAGCAAAAGTTAAATTCGGACTCGGTATGACAACAAAAAGAAAAATGAAGAAAAAGCAATGTAAGCAAAAATTATTTGCATCGACAGTTAAGAATACTTTAAAAGTATTAAAAGATAAGAAACCTAACAATATATATGATGCTGTAAAAATTGCAAAAAACGTTGTACATTCAAGTTTTAAAAATAAAAAGAAGAGTAATATTGGTGTACCAAGAGTCATTCGAGTACCAAAAATTGGTGGATTTCTACCAATAGTTCCAATTTTAACTGCGTTATCAGCCCTTGGAGGTTTAGCAACTGGAGGATCGGCTATTGTAAAAGCAGTTAAGGATATCAAAAATGGGAAAGAACAATTAGCTGAAGCTACTCGTCATAACAGATATATGGAATCAATTGCTATGGGAAAAGGATTATATCTTAAACCTTATAAAAAAGGATATGGACTTTACTATAAACCAGCTCCAAAAAACTTCTAAGTAGATTACCCAATCGACCATTGACGGATATCGATTTGGTTAAGTACTGCAAGCCATTGAAACACTTTAGAGGGGTTTTTATGCGTGACTCATTACCAAACAAACCACTACGACAAGAATGTGGAATAGTTAATTTAGATACAACTAATGGGCCAGGAACACATTGGGTTGCCTATTACAAAAATTACAACTATAAGGAATATTTTGATAGTTTTGGTAATTTACAACCACCGTTGGAAATTATTAATTATTTAAAACCACCTATCGAATACAATTATAAACAAAAACAAAAATTTAATACTTACAATTGTGGTCATTTATGTATACAATTTCTCTTTAATAAATATAATATCTTGTGAAAAAAACAAAACAAACAAAACCATTTTTTTCTTTTAATTATTTTTTTATTTTATAGTGTCCCCAAGCATAGGTGTCAACACCATTTTCTCTTATAAATCTCTTATCATCTAAATAATTTAAAACTAATTTATGTATATGTTGTGTGTACAATTGATGAATTTTTGATCTAAAAACATACATAGAATCATAATAATTAATTTGTTCAAAAAGACATTTTTTAAAATCGTTGGTTGAAAGTTTTGCTGTAACACAATGTTTTACACCTTTTATTTTCTTTATTTCTTCATCTACTTTATCAATCTTAATTGAATACATTTTTGAACGTAAACCAATGAATTCCTTCATTATTTTTCCACCACATTCATCTTTCATCATTCCTAGAACTTTTTTGTTTTCTAACGGAAAATTATAAATATTATTAATTGGATACGCTGATGTATCAAAATATTTTGTGATATCACTTCGAATATCATCATAGAAATTTTTTGTTTTAATATCATAAATAAATGAATCGGTATCCATGTAATTTAGAGTAGTTGATTGATTAAACTTTATTTTCATATAATTATAATGAAAATCATACATTTTCCATTTCGATAGTTCTAAAACAGTAAATCCAATATATATTGGTTTATTATATTCAACATGCGATTTTTTCATTTGAATTACAACCATATCGTTAGATATTTTGAGTGAACTATGAAAATTAGGTTTAGCTATAAGAGCCCTCGCACCCAATTTTCTACCTTTACTCTCCCAGTTAGTTACAATTTTAATACATTTTCTTTTATCAACATTTTCCATCGTCTTGCCATAAACAGCATTATTTAATAATTTGAAAAAATTCTGTTCAAACAAATTTTTAGCTAAAGTTCTGTGATAGTTATTTAAATCAATATACTTTTGCAACCAATTCGTTTGTTTAAACTGAAGAATTCTATGTATTTTTTTTAAAACTAATCCATGTTTAATACACTGTTGAAGAGTTTTATAATGTATGATATAATTATTTTTATCATTTAAATTCAACACTAATTTAGATTGTCTCATAGAACCAAGTTTTTTATTTTCAGCGCAAAATGGTAGGTCATTGTGATAATCATGTAATGAGGATGGATATTCTAAGTCTACCTCTAATATATATCCTATCTCCGAATCTTCTTTGATATCATTCAAATTAAACATTTCAATATTTCCAACCCATTCAAAATTTTTGTAAGGTAGATACTGTGACATAGCATAACCATATAAATTATTAACATCTAAATAAATTAAAAAGTTTGAATCTTGACATGGATTATAATCACTTACATATATATTATTTGCAACTGAAAATCGTTTAGAACATTGAACAATCCCTCCTCTAATACCCTCAACAATAAAATTATACTTTTCAAAGTCAGTTAATAATTCTAGTTCTATTCCAGTTGTTTTTAACATTGCACTCCAAGACAAACCAGGTGCTGTATAATATTGACATGGATCTAAATTATAAATTTTTTTACATACTTTTCTAAAATTTTCAAACACATCGCATAATAACAAAACATCAACTTTCAAATAAAGTAATAAGTAATCTTTTAAATTGTTACATTTAAATGTATTCCATACATTTTTAGCGTGTGTATAGTCATCCTCACTACAAACCTCATTAGTTAGCTTATTAAAAAAATTGGAAATAGGTGGTAAAGCGTTTTCTTCTAATCGTTCAGGAGAATCTAAATAGTCATAAGGAAATACACCTTTACGCTTCATTAAATTAAATTCACTATCGTTAACAAAAGTTGATTTAACAGCATTGAAATCTTCATCAGATAAATAACCCGCTAGCTTTTCTAAGCTAGATGCCATAAATTTACAAGAATCTAGAAAACGTATTTCAATACTCTTATTTGAATCTATATAAATTCTTTTCGATATAGAAATATAAAGTTCCTTATTTAATGGAAGAATATTTATATCACCAACTACAGAGGAGAGTTCTCTAACAAACAAATGAGAATCATATGCTGAAAGATTATGAAAAAATACTGGAACAAAATTTGCTATTTGATACTCTAAATTACAATTTTTATGAGCAGGTCCTCTGTATTCACCTGTCAAATGACAATGATCAGCTACTCTAACATCAGTATTTAAAAAAGACTTTTCACAAATATGACAAATCGGATGTTCCTTTTGGTATTGTAGTTGAATTGATGTTAAGGAATTCATTGGTTTTACTTTAGATAAATAATTGTTATAAATCCATACAATCTCTCCCACTAATGAGTTAAAAAAATGTTTTGTACAGTCTTCACCTGAATAAATTTTAATCTTGTCTAAATTTGAATCAAATGAACATTTGATATAATAACTGTATGCAAATGGAATATGTTTTTGAACTGATTTTACTTTACTTGAATTTTGTATCTCTAACGGTTGAAGAATGCACTCAAAATCAGCATAAATTGAGAATGGAATATCTAATTTATGTTTAAAATTCTTAAATTTAAGTATTTTATCTTTATCTGATGGCATTGTTGTCACCATCTTTTTACACTCACGTTTGTGTTTCTCTAGTCTACTACTTGAAGAAACATGAGTTAAGCAGGTGTTACAAAAATGAATCCTATTTTTATTCTTTGTTATAGAACTTCGCAACAATCTAAAAATATATATATTTTTTTAATAAATTAGTATTGTATTGTAATCAAAATAATATCTTATTATTTTTACCTTGATATATTTTTTATCCAGATGTAATGAAATTTATCATCCTCTTCTATTAGGAGAAGATTGATGTGAGTTGATTTCTCAGCTTCTGTAAAATAGTAAGGACCTATAATCTTAGCATCCTCTAAACCGAACACATTTATACTTATATCAGGATTCTGCAACTCAAAGACTCTGATTTTATTTATGGTAAGGGGAAATTCCATGTTTTCAAAATTTAATATTATATTATTTTCCAATGTTATAATGTGTGCCTTAATGTCCGTTACTTTGTAGTTGCTACATTTATGTGGTTTCTTTTCCTTTGGAAGTGGATTTAATGCTGATATTATTGCCCATTTAAAACAATAGACATCATTGTTTTGCACATTGATGCAAGCCTTTTTATTCCTTATTTTGGGAGGAAGATTTATGTATTGAGATCCTCTCAAACATGTATATTTGTTGATGTTGATCTCTAGATGTTTTATTTCGATTAAAGTCCATCCACTATCTCGTTCTTGGAATTCACTCATTTTTTTAATTATTTCATTACAATTTTCAATATAATGATTTAAAATTTCTTCCAGTGTACTTGAGGGAGATAGTACCAACATTTTTGTGTGATGTGTAAATAAACTAATTTCATCTTCCGCTTTCTCTTTCATCAAAATATAATTACAATGTAGTGTACAATTATATTTAATAGATTCATGCTTTTGCAACGCCTTTTGAATTATATTGATTACTTTTTCTTGAATTGATTTGAAAAAGTTTTCGGGTATCAAGTTATTGATCTCACTATTTTTTATTTTATAACTTTCTATTCGATTTTGAAAGCTAGATCCAAAGCAAGACACATCCTTATCTAACCATTTTACACACTTATCGATGTGTGTGTTAGTGCTGATATGATTCTTCCACTGATTTTTTGGAATAGCTAAATTGCAATTTTCACAGTATACCGTTTTTTCCTCTTTTTTTTCATTGTGGTCCATTGACTTCATATGCTTTAAAAGCTCTGGATAAGTACTAAAATTCTGATTACATTTCACACACTCAATTGAATGTTGTAAACGCAAATGACGATTCAAAGATTGATTATGTTCGTAAGTTTTCTCACAAATATTACATACAAATTCTCTCATTTTTATAACAATAATTTTGAATTTGATTAAATAAATGATTTTTAATATAATGATTACAATATGAAACCGTTTGCCCTTTTTATACGAAAACAAATATAATTTTTTACTCTTGTTCTTCCTGGGAAAAAATAGAACTACACTGACCACAATTATTTCATCACACTCCAGTGTGGTGGTCACACAACATTCAACATTAATCATAAACTCTCACACTCAAACCAAACTATAGCCTGCGGTCAGCAATCTACATCACCCACCCTCCAACACTAGTTGAAGTTGGGCGATGAGTCATCATCGAAATCTGCCACTGCGCCCTGCGATCTGCGCCCTGCGATCTGCGCCCTGCGATCTGCGCCCTGCGATCTGCACCCTAATGTCCGTCCACACATTTCAACCGGCGGCCCGTATGTGGTCATACCCCCCCTGCGGTCGCCACCTGCGCTACGATCGGCTGCGGTTGCGGTCGGGTGGGGTTATGACGTCATCAATGGGGTGGGGTGGGGTGCGGTTATGACGTCATCAATGGGGTGGGGTGGGGTTTGGGGTTTGGGATGGGGTGGGGTTTGGGGTGGGGTGGGGTTATGACGTCATCGATGACTCATACTCTCGATGCTCAAAGTTCCAAAACCCCCTTATATATACTACTCCCATATATATGTATCGCCTGATTTGCACTTCAATGGCCGTAGGAGCTCCAATTTTCAACCGACCTGCACAAAATTTGGCACAGACCAGATCTTAATATCTGGAAAATTTCATCAAAATCAGTTTAGATTAAGATATAGCTCCCATATATATCTTTCATCCGATTTGAACTATTTAGGCAGTAGAAGCCACAATTTTGTACCGATCTTTACAAAATTTAGCATGAGGTACTTTATTTGACGTCTTCATATGTGTGCAAAATTTCGGTCCATATTTAGATATAGCTCCCATTTTATCTTTCATCCGATATGATATGATATATTTTGCATGAGACGTTTAAATGACGTTCCAATACGTGCGCAAAATTTCATTAAAATCGGTCCTTATTTAGATATAGCTCCAATGTGTATATTTCATCCGATATGGACTTTTAAGGCGGTAAAATCTACAATTTTGGTCACATCTCTACAATGTAGTGCGTGAGATGCTCTATTTGACATCCCACTATGTGTCATTAAAATTGGCACAATTGGCCCATATAATCGTTTATCCGATATGGCCTTTTAAAGATGTCGAAATCCAAATCTTTTGTGCTAATGGTAGGAAAATCTTACAAGGTTCTGAATTGCTATTTTAATTGGTATCTTAATTAAAGTCTGACTAGATTTCGAGATAAGTTTTACATATAAAAAGTACTACATACACTAGGTGGTGCAGGGTATTATATAGTCGGCACCGCCCGACTTTTGCCTTTCCTTACTGGTTTATTTTAAATTTGTAGACTTTTTTTTCGGCAATAGTGCGCCTTGATTTGTTAACCCCTTCAGCAAATTGTGTAAATACGGAGTTTATTTGTTAATGGCGTTACAATTCCAATACGATGCCTTTAACTCGGTGGCGGGCATATACACCTACACTATTCCACATATTTGTGTACGTACATCAGAACTCTTGTGCTCATGTCAACATAAGCCCATGGGCTTGGAAATATTACCCACATGGTCCAATACTGCTTTAAATTTGAGACGTTAAATAACAATGATTAATATTTTTAAAACAAGAATTAACCTTTCATAATATGCTTTTAAGAGTTAAAGAAAATGTTAAACACCCAGCTGAACGTAACCCTCAAAGGAACCGCCAAAAGAGAATAGATAAGTAAACATGGCTCCAACAAAAGCAATGTGTGTAGAAGACAAGGTGCAAATTATAAGGTGCAAAATAACACCGCAAGGATATAACACTCCACACACACACACACACACACATTATATGACATTCGCAGCATCTCCCGCAGGACGACAACTACCACACCAGGATATCATAGCTACACCACATTTGCATGTTGGGAAGTGTGGTGTAGTACATACGAAAAACAATTTTACATTTCTGTGCAGGTGCAGACATGAAACCATTTTGCAGAGATATAGCTACCACATAAACCGATCTTGGATCTTAACTTCTTAACACATTAGAGGGCGCAATTCCTATCCGATTTGGCTTAAACTTTGCATGAGGTGTTTCGTTATGACTTCCATTAACTGTGCCAAATTTAGCTCAAATCGGTCCATAACCTGATATAGCTGCCATATAAATCGATCAGGGATCTTGACAAGAGGGCGTAATTATTATCAGATTTGGCTGAAATTTTGTACAACGGCTTCTCCCATGACTTTTAATATACGTGTCAAATATGGTCTAAATCGGTCTTCAGCTCGATACAGCTCCCCTATAAACCGATCTCCCTATTTTACTTTTTGAGCCCCTAAAAGGCACAATTCTTATTCGATTTCACTGAAATTTTACACATAGACTTCTACTGTGGTCTCCAAAACTCAATTTAATTAGCATAGCAATTCCTTTCTTTTATCCTTTGTTTGTCTAAAAAGAGATACCGGCAAATAACTTGACAAATGCGACCAATGGTGGAGGCTATATAAGGTTCGTCCCGGCCGAACTTAGCACGCTTTTACTTGTTTCCAATTTCAATTGGCTTCGTCTCTAGGCCGAAAAACATGCCCAATCAAGTTTGAAAACGATCGGATAAAAATTGCGACCTGTAGTTTGTACACATGGACAGACGGACAGACAGGCAGACGGACACAGCCGAATCGAATCAGCAAAATCGGATAAAAAATGTGGCTTTTATGGGTTTAAGACCCCAAATCGGCGGATCGGTCTATATGGGAGCTATATAAAGTTATAGTCCAATATAGCCCATCTTCGCACTTAACCTGCCTATGGACAAAAAATAATCTGTGGAAAGTTTCAGCTCAATATCTCTAGTTTTAAAGAATGTAGCGTGATTTCAATAGACAGACGGACGGACATGACTGGATCGTCTTCGATTTTTGCGAAGATCAATAATATTATACTTTATAAGGTCGGAAATGGATATTTCGATGTATTGCAAATGGAATGGCAAAATACATATACCCCCATCCTTCGGTGGTGGGTATAAAAAGATGTCGAAGGGCCTAACACAACTCACTTTCGCAAATTTCGGCGAAATTGCACATTTAATACGCCATTTAGGACCCAAAACCTTAAATCGAGATATCGGTCTATATGGGAGTTATATCCTAACCTGCACCGATCTGGCCAAATTGAAGAAGGATGTCGAGTGGCCTAACACATTTCACTGTCTCAATATCAGCAAAATCTGATAATGAATGAGCCTTTATGGGCCTAAGACCTTAAATCGGCAGATCGGTCTATATGCGGAATATGTCAAGATATAGTCCAATGTAGCCCATCTCTGAACTTAACCTGCCAATGGACAAAAAAGAATCTGTGCAAAGTTTCAGCTCTATATCACAAGTTTTAAAAACTGTAGCGTGATTTCAATAGACATACAGACGCGCGGACAGGGCTGGTTCGTCTTAGATTTTTACGCATATTATACTTTATAAGATCGGAAATGGATATTTCGATATGTTGCACACGGAATGACAAATGGTGGCTACAAAAACAGTCAAATTTCGTCTTTGGTAGGCGCTACCATGTATTTGGCTAAATCTTACAAATAGGCAAATAATCAGGGGATTGCGGGGGCTCAAGATTTCAAATCCGGAGATCAGGTTATATGGAAGCTATGTCAGGTTATATACCAATTTCAACCGTACTTTATTTAAAGTCGTTAAAAACACTACATGCAAAATTTTAGCCAAATCGGACAAAAATTGCGGTTTCCAGGGCCGCAGTGTCAATTCGGGAAATTGAGTTATATGGGAGCTATATCCAAATCGGAAATGATATGGCCTGTTTGTTATCTCCAACGACCTACTTCAATAATATGTATTTGTGCAAAATTTTAAGTGGCTAACTTTGTGCGTTCGACCGCTATCGTGATTTGGACAGACGGACATGGCTAGATCGACTCAAAATAAAAAACGTAGCTTTTATCCGATTTTGCTGAAAATTTAAATGGAGAGTTTTATTAAACCTAATCAATTCATTCATTCTGACCTTGAAGAAACTAATTGAGACATGGGATCGCATGGAATGCCGCTATCAGCATGCTTACACTAGTATTCGGTAAACTGTGACCTTCAAGGACATAGTGTTGACCTTCTTTTAACATAGTGAAGTTTGAGTCCATTTTTGACGCTCTGGTGGGCACAAGGCTCCGTCCTCTTTTGATAAATTAGGTTGAGACAATACTGAAAGGATGCGTTATCCCGCATCGCTGACAGAAGGCACGATAAGGAAGATTGTGGCCAGAGGAACTCCCTCTATAGTGGCTTCTAGTTACCAAAGGGATGCCAACTAAGTGCTTTTCGAACTAAATTTGAAACTGTTTGGGGCACGCAAAATTCGAAAAGGTATCAGAGAGTGCCAAACCAAAAAATGCACTCAATGAACGCGTTTTGAATTTTTAGTTACTTTCTCGAAATTTGAATTTATCTATCGCTTTTTACCGCGAGGAGCTTTATATTTAAAATAATTTTGAATTTTCCCCCAAACATTACTTCGATGAACCGGGGGTACTTCGCTCATATCAATGAACAGAGTCCTAGGTATCAGTGCCATATAGACCGATCTCACGATTCAAGGTTTTGGGCCATAAAATGCTCATTTATTGTCCGATGTCGCCGAAATTTGAGACAGCAAGTTATGTTAAGCCCCTCGACATACTTATTCAATTTGGTCTAGATCGGTCCAGATTTGGATATATCTGCCTTATAGACCGATATCTTGATTTAAAATCTTGGCCCCTTAAAAGCGCATTTATAATCCAATTTCCCTGAAATTTGACACGGTGACTTTTGTTAGGCTTTTCGACATCCGCGTCGTATATGGTTCAGATCGGTTTATTTTTAGATATAAAGACCAATATTTTGTTATACACAATTGAACAGTGACTTAAAAGTATTTGGTCCAAATCGGAATATATTTCGATAAAGCTGTTATGGGGCATAAGGTTTGCACTTTTCCCCGGATGTGAACGAAAGGTGGTATACCCGAAGTAGTGGGTATACAAAGTTCGGCCCGGCCGAACTAAATAAATGTCTTTTTACTTGTTTTGGATAACGATTAAGCTGTGTAGAAAACAAAAATTTTACCTTACTATACCCTACGGGTGCGATGTTTTTACCCTACACCACCATTGTGGTACAGGGTATTATAGTTTTGTGCATTTATTTGCAACGCTAAGAAGAAGAAGAGCTCGACCAATTGGTAAGTATACCGATCGACTCAGAATCACTTTCTGATTCGATTCAGCCATGTCCGTCTGTGAGTCCATGTATTCTTGTAATTAAAGTGCAGGTCGTATTTGTTGTCCGATTGTCACGAAATTTTGCACATGTCACTTTTTGCCCCAAGGACAAATGTTATTGATTTTGAAAAAAATCGGTTCATATTTAGATATATCTCCCATATATATCTTTCATCCGATATGGACTTTTATGGCTGTAGAAGCCACAGTTTAAGTCCGATCTTTACAAAATTTGGCATTGGGTATTTTATTTGAGGTCTTCATATGTGTGCAGAATTTCAAAAAAATCGGTCTAGATTTAGATATAGTTCCCATATATATGTATCGCCTGATTTGCACTTCAATGGCCGTAGGAGCTCCAATTTTCAACCGACCTGCACAAAATTTGGCACAGACCAGATCTTAATATCTGGAAAATTTCATCAAAATCAGTTTAGATTAAGATATAGCTCCCATATATATCTTTCATCCGATTTGAACTATTTAGGCAGTAGAAGCCACAATTTTGTACCGATTTTTACAAAATTTAGCATGAGGTACTTTATTTGACGTCTTCATATGTGTGCAAAATTTCGGTCCATATTTAGATATAGCTCCCATTTTATCTTTCATCCGATATGATATGATATATTTTGCATGAGACGTTTAAATGACGTTCCAATACGTGCGCAAAATTTCATTAAAATCGGTCCTTATTTAGATATAGCTCCAATGTGTATATTTCATCCGATATGGACTTTTAAGGCGGTAAAATCTACAATTTTGGTCACATCTCTACAATGTAGTGCGTGAGATGCTCTATTTGACATCCCACTATGTGTCATTAAAATTGGCACAATTGGCCCATATAATCGTTTATCCGATATGGCCTTTTAAAGATGTCGAAATCCAAATCTTTTGTGCTAATGGTAGGAAAATCTTACAAGGTTCTGAATTGCTATTTTAATTGGTATCTAAATTAAAGTCTGACTAGATTTCGAGATAAGTTTTACATATAAAAAGTACTACATACACTAGGTGGTGCAGGGTATTATATAGTCGGCACCGCCCGACTTTTGCCTTTCCTTACTGGTTTATTTTAAATTTGTAGACTTTTTTTTCGGCAATAGTGCGCCTTGATTTGTTAACCCCTTCAGCAAATTGTGTAAATACGGAGTTTATTTGTTAATGGCGTTACAATTCCAATACGATGCCTTTAACTCGGTGGCGGGCATATACACCTACACTATTCCACATATTTGTGTACGTACATCAGAACTCTTGTGCTCATGTCAACATAAGCCCATGGGCTTGGAAATATTACCCACATGGTCCAATACTGCTTTAAATTTGAGACGTTAAATAACAATGATTAATATTTTTAAAACAAGAATTAACCTTTCATAATATGCTTTTAAGAGTTAAAGAAAATGTTAAACACCCAGCTGAACGTAACCCTCAAAGGAACCGCCAAAAGAGAATAGATAAGTAAACATGGCTCCAACAAAAGCAATGTGTGTAGAAGACAAGGTGCAAATTATAAGGTGCAAAATAACACCGCAAGGATATAACACTCCACACACACACACACACACACATTATATGACATTCGCAGCATCTCCCGCAGGACGACAACTACCACACCAGGATATCATAGCTACACCACATTTGCATGTTGGGAAGTGTGGTGTAGTACATACGAAAAACAATTTTACATTTCTGTGCAGGTGCAGACATGAAACCATTTTGCAGAGATCTATGCACAGTAGGTATGATGCCGCGGCAAACTTATAAATAGCAAAAAAGTGAAAAGTACTGACCACGGTTTCATAAATGGGCATTTATTTAGATATTTTCACTTTCAGAGAGCCATTAATAACTAATTTTACCCACTCACATGTAAACAGAAAATCTATAAAATCGAAGTTTC
This sequence comes from Stomoxys calcitrans, assembly GCF_963082655.1. NCBI lineage: Eukaryota > Metazoa > Arthropoda > Insecta > Diptera > Muscidae > Stomoxys > Stomoxys calcitrans. The sequence goes on along the minus strand of NC_081555.1, from coordinate 47,258,112 downwards.
CCGAAGCGATTCGTTATGTCGGCAGGTACTTTTTGGGCATGTGGGATTCAAATAACGTTTTTGAATTCTCCAACTTGGTAAAGTTTTGGCTAATCTTGGTTTCTCCTTCATCTCAACTTTGGACACAGATCTACCTGTGGTTTTAGTCCATGTCGTTGCTTTTCAACAACACACAAAAAAAATGGAAATACTAACAAGCATAGATGGATTGCCAGAGAATTTTACGATAATTCAGAATACCTATACAAGGATACTTTAAAGCATGGAAAATGATAAAATTGATAAAAGAAGTTTAGCTTCTAATCAATAGAAAAGCTTAGGTTGTATTGCAATTTTTATGATTTCATATCACTCCCAGTTTGTGTTCTATTGTCTACTGTGCTCCCTTTATTGGTGGAATTCTAAACTGTCGTGTATATCAAATGGCCTTTTAAAGTTTACTGGCAAAATCAAAATCCCGAGGAATACAAAAGGAAAGTATGCCGTCTGATATCACTATTATGTGGGCCACACTAACAGCCACTGTCCACTTTTAGATTTTATACAACGCAGACTTGTTTTTTTCCTTTTCTCTTCTCAGCAAAGTTGAGGACTATTTGCTGATGCAGCTGTCTAAAGAATAACATAAACCGCTAGCTAGTCTACTGAATCAAACATATTCATGGGGCTACTCGGAACAAAAAACAAAATAATTGTGAGGCATAACAAACCACAATATTCTGAAGGCGGAACTAGTATTCCCAATGTACGTACCCATAGGGTAATTTTCGACTGATTGAAAACTCCAGAAAATCATACCATTCGATATTCATGCATCAATCTTTTATTGAAGCCGAAGATAATGAATCCAAGTGAGGAATTCAACAGCAAAACACTAAAGCAAAAGAAAAAGAAGGTAAATTCTTGATGTAGGTCAAAACGTACATGATACTAAAGTGGGCAATACTTTTTCGTCCCTTTGTTTTCCTTCGCATCGTATAATTGTATCACATCAAAGGTAGAGAATAACAAACGACACCGTGCAGGGCTCAAAGCAAATAAAATTAAGACAAAGACAACATTTGCTTGGGATGGAGGAGGTGAGTCAACAAAGACGAGAAAACAATAAAAAAAGAACTCGGTCTAAACAAACATATTTATGGAACCACTTGGAAGCAATCAAAACAAACCGAACAAACTCAAATACATATTGGTCCAGCGGAGGTAAGGGAACAAACGAAGGTAAAACAACAAACTGCAAATATTCGCATATGGGCATTTCCAGAATGACGGCTCTATATTCCCACAGTTTTTGTTAAGTATGTATTTACGATGAAGTAAACTGATCTGGAATTGTGTGATCATGTGGTTTTTATACCCTCCACCATAGGGTGGGGGCATACTAATTTCGTCATTCCGTTTGTAACACCTCGAAATATGCGTCTAAGACCCCATAAAGTAGATATATTCTTGATCGTCATGACATTTTAAGTCGATTTAGCCTTGTCCGTCCGACTGGCCGCCCGTCCGTCTATGGAAAACACGCTAACTTTCGAAGGAGTAGAGCTAGCCGCTTGAAATTTTGCACAAATACTTTTTATTAGTGTAGGTCGGTTGAGATTGTAAATGGACCATATCGGTCCATGTTTTGGTATAGCTGCCATATAAACCGATCTTGGGTCTTAACTTCTTGAACCTCTAGAGTGCGCAATTCTAATTCGATTAGAATGAAATTTTGCACGACGTGTTTTGTTGTGATATCTAACAACTGTGCTAAGAACAGCTCAAATCGGTCCATAACCTGATATAGCTGCCATATAAACCGATCTTGGGTCTTGACTTCTTAAGATTCTAGAGCGAGCAATTCTTATCCAAATGGAATGAAATTTTGCACGACGTGTTTTGTTATGATATCCAACATCTGTGCCAAGTATGGTTAAAATCGGTCCATAACCTGATATAGCTGCCTTATAAACCGATCTTGGGACTTGACTTTTTGAGCTTCTAGATGGAACCAATCTGGGATCTTGACTTCTTGAGCCTCTAGAGGTCGCAATTATTATCCGATTTGCCTGAAATTTTGTACGACGGATCCTCTCATGACCATCAACATTCGCGTGTATTATGATCTGAATCGGTCTATACCCTTTTACAGCTCCCATATAAATCGATCTCTCTATTTTACTTCTTGAGCCTCCAAAGGGCGCAATTCTTATTTGAATTGGCTGACATTTTACACAGGTCTCCAACATATAATTAAATTGTGGTCCAAACCGGACCATATCTTGATATCGCTCTAATAGCAGAGCAAATCTTCTTTATATCCTTTTTTCCCTAAGAAGAGATGGCGGGAAAAGAATCCGACAAACGCGATCCATGGTGAAGGGTATATAAGATTCGGCTTGGCCGAACTTAGCACACTTTTACTTGTTCTATTTCGAAAAGTCATTTAGAGAACTTGAAAAATGCGATCCATGGTGGAGGATATAAAAGATTCGGCCCGGCCGAACTTAGCATGATTTTACTTGCTTTTTTTTTAATTTTTATACCAACCACCGAAAGACGGAGGTATATTCATTTTGTCATTCCTTTTACAACACATCGAAATATCCATTTTCGATCCTATAAAGTATATATATTCTTGATAAGCGTAAAAATATACGACTATCTAGCCATGTCCGTCCGTCTGTCCGCCTGTCTGTTGAAATCACGCTACAGTTAAAAATAAAGATATTGAGCTGAAATTTTGCACAGATTCTTGTTTTGTCCTTAAGCAGGTTAAGTTCGAAGATGGGCTATATCGGACTATATTTTGATATAGCCCCTATATAGACGGATCAGCAGATTTAGGGTCTTAGGCCCATAAAAACCACATTTGTTATCCGATTTTGCTGAAATTTGGGACAGTAAGTTGCGTTAGGTCCTCTGACATCTTCCTTAAATTTGGCTTAGATTGGTTCAAATTTGGAAATCTCTCGATTTAAGGTTTTGGCCCAATAAAAGGCGCATTTATTGTCAATATCGCCGAAGTTTGGAATATTGAGTTAGTTTAAGCCCCTCGACGTACTTCTGCAATATGGCACAGATCGGTCCAGATTTGGATATGGCTATCATATCGACCGATTTCTCGATTTAAGATTTTGGGCCAATAAAAGGCGCATTTATTGTACGATGTCGCCAAAATTTGGGACAGCGTGTTAAGTTAGGCCCTTCGACATTCTTCGTCAGTTTGGTCTAGATCGATCCAGATTATAGACCGGCCTCTCGACTTAAGGTTTTGGGCCCATAAAAGGCGCATTTATTGTCCGATTTTGCCGAAATTTGGGACAGTAAGTTGCGTGTGGCTCTTCGACATTGTTTTTCAATTTGGCTCAGATCGGTCCAGATTTGGATATATCCGCCATATAGACCGATCTCTCGATTTAAGATTTTGGGGCCATAAAAGGCGCATTTATTGTCCGATTTCGCCGAAATTTGGGACAGTGAGTTATGTTAGGCTCTTCGACATTTTTCTGCAACTTGTCTTATATCGGTCCAGATTTGAAAATAGCTGCCATATTGACCGATCTCTCGATTTAAGGTTTTGGGCCCATAAAAGGCACATTTATTGTTCGATTTCGCCCAAATTTGGGACAGTGAGTTGTGTTAGGCCCTTCGACATCCTTTTTATACCCTCCACCATAAGATGGGGGGTATACTAATTTCGTCATTCTGTTTGTAACTACTCGAAATATTCGTCTGAGACCCCATAAAGTATATATATTCTTGATCGTCATGACATTTTATGTCGATCTAGCCATGTCCGTCCGTCTGTCCGTCCGTCCGTCCGTCCGTCTGTCTGTCGAAAGCACGCTAACTTCCGAAGGAGTAAAGCTAGCCGCTTGAAATTTTGCACAAATACTTCTTATTAGTGTAGGTCGGTTGGTATTGTAAATGGGCCATATCGGTCCATGTTTTGATATAGCTGCCATATAAACCGATCTAGGGTCTTGACTTCTTGAGCCTCTAGAGGGCGCATTTCTTATCCGATTGGAATGGAATTTCGCACGACGTGTTTTGTTATGATACCCAACAACTGTGACAAGTATGGTTTAAATCGGTGATACCTGATATAGCTGTCATATAAACAGATCTGGGGATTTGACTTTTTGAGCTTCTAGAGGCCGCAATTCCTATCCGATTTGGCTGAAATTTTGCATGACGTATTTTATTTTTACTTTCAACAACTGTGTCAAATAAGGTTCAAATTGGTTCATAACCTGATATAGCTGCCATATAAACCGATCTGGGATCTTGACTTCTTGACCCCTAGAGGTCGCAATTATTATCCGATATGCCTGAAATTTTGTACGACGGATCCTCTCATAACCATCAACAAACGTGTTTATTATGTTCTGAATCGGTCTATAGCCCGATACAGATCCCATATAAATCGTTCTCTCTATTTTACTTCGTGAGCCCCAATGGGCGCAATTCTTATACGAATTGGCTGAAATTTTACACAGGTCTCCAACATATAATTTAATTGTGGTCCGAACCGGACCATATCTTTTTCAATTTCACTCAGATCGGTCCAGATTTGGATGTAGCCGCCATGTAGATCGATTTAAAGTCTTGGTCACATAAAAGGAGCATTTATAATCCGATTTCAATGAAATTTGACACACTGACTTATGTTGGGCTTTTCAATATCCGTGTCGTATATGGTTCAGATGGGTTATTTTTTGATATAGCTACTAATAAAACCAATATTTTGTTATATACAAATGAACAATGACTTGTACTTATTAGTATTTCGTCCAAATCGGAACATATTTCAATATAGCTGCAATGGGAAATATGGTATGCATTTTTCACCGGATTTTGACGAAAGGTGGTTTACGTATATACCCGAGGTGGTGGGTATCCAAATTCGGCCCGGCCGAACTTAACGCCTTTTTACTTGTTTTTGTATCATATTGCAAAACAAAGACAGGATTGACTTCCCGTCAAGATGTCTACATGAAAATTTTGAACGAGTTCGCCCTGGATATTTGCATCGAAATCAGTATGGCTTATCACGTCGCATCTTTCATTTGAGCCTCACTTTGTCATTGAAGAAAAACTAAAAGAAAAATCCTCGACAAATATTTATTTACCATGTACCGCCTGTTTCCCATCAGCATATTTGGATAACGACATGCGAATCGAAGCTACAACCCCCTGCATTGGTATGACTAGCACACCAACAATCCCCTATACTATAACGTCTAGCCACGGCGATGTGCTTCCCAACAGTCTAACAAATATTTCTCAGAAGATTCTAAAAATAATGGCAATTTGTCTTACAAAAGCTAACGTAAATATAGAAACCATCCTGCCCACCTCTTAAGCTGTGACATTTAAAATGGCAACCCCTCTTAAAGTGCTTACCAAAACTCTCCAAAAAGGTAATGATAATTGTAACAACTTTCTCTCTAATGAGGACTGCTTAAACAGTGCAAACGAAGAGATGAAATATTGAAATGGATATGTATTTCCTTTTCTATCGATTTGGCGTTTTTACGTTGGTGTCGTTTTTTTTTGGTATTTTCTGTGGCGTTTATCTCCATTGTTATTACTTCACGTCATGTCAAAATTATTGACAATGAAATCTATGAATCTCAAGCACGGTGAAGTTCAAGTGGTGGTACCATAGCCAAATCACCATCATATGGGATCACTGGCATTCAGAGTTTTGCCAAGGGGGAAATTGGGACTTCAGTACGAAACGCGTTTGATTTTTGTCTTCTTTTCCTTGGCATTGGCGGCCGGAGGCTACATTTTAAGTGGCTGTAATGGTTGCCAATATTGGCTTAATACGAGCACAAGTACTCCTCTGTAAATATTCCGGCACACTCATACTCGCAGGCATTTAAAACAGATATGCAGCACCAAGCAGCGAGTGCCATGGATCTCAGCTTATAAAAATAACAACGAGATGGCGGGGGCAAATATGAGGGCTCAAAAAAGAGAAGAAAAGAAAACAAGTAAAAGCGTGCTAAGTTTGGCCGGGCCGAATCTTATATACCCTCCACCATGGATCGCATTTGTCGAGTTCTTTTCCCGGCATCTCTTCTTAGGCAAAAAAGGATATAAGAAAAGAGTTACTCTGCTATTAAAACGATATCAAGATATGGTCCGGTTCGGACCACAATTAAATTATATGTTGGAGACCTGTGTAAAATTTCAGCCAATTCGTATAAGAATTGCGCCCATTGGGGCTCACGAAATAAAATAGAGAGAAAGATTTATATGGGATCTGTATTGGGCTATAGACCGATTCAGACCATAATAAACACGTTTGTTGATGGTCATGAGAGGATCCGTCGTACAAAATTTCAGGCATATCGGATAATAATTGCGACTTCTAGGGGTCAAGAAGTCAAGATCCCAGATCGGTTTATATGGCAGCTATATCAGGTTATGAACCAATTTGAAACTTATTTGACACAGTTGTTGAAAGTAAAAATAAAATACGTCATGCAAAATTTCAGCCAAATAGGATAGGAATTGCGCACTCTAGAGGCTCAAGAAGTCAAGACCCAAGATCGATTTATATGGCAGCTATATCAGGTTATGGACCGATTTAAACCATACTTGTCACAGTTGTTGGATATCATAACAAAACACGTCGAGTGAAATTCCATTCCAATCGGATAAGAATTGCGCACTCTAGAGGCTCAAGAAGTCAAGACCCAAGATCGGTTTATATGGCAGCTATATCAGGTTATAAACCGATTTGAACCATACTTGGCACAGTTGTTGGATATCATAACAAAACACGTCGTGCAAAATTTCATTCCAATCGGATAAGAATTGCGCACTCTAGAGACTCAAGAAGTCAAGACCCAAGATCGATTTATATGGCAGCTATATCAGGTTATGGACCGATTTGAACCATACTTGCCACAGTTGTTGGATATCATAACAAAACACGTCGTGCAAAATTTCATTCTGATCGGATAAGAATTGCGCACGCTAGAGGCTGAAGAAGTCAAGACCCAAGATCGGTTTATATGGCAGCTATATCAGGTTATGGACCGATTTGAACTATACTTGACACAGTTGTTGGATTTCATAACAAAACACGTCGTGCAAAATTTCATTCCAATCGGATAAGAATTGCGCACTCTAGAGGCTCAAGGAGTCAAGACCCAAGATCGGTTTATATGGCAGCTATATCAAAACATGGACCGATATGGCCCATTTACAATACCAACCGACCTACACTAATAAGAAGTATTTGTGCAAAATTTCAAGCGGCTAGCTTTACTCCTTCGGAAGTTAGCGTGCTTTCGACAGACAGACGGACGGACGGACGGACGGACAGACAGACGGACATGGCTAGATCGACATAAAATTTCACGACGATCAAGAATATATATACTTTATGGGGTCTCACACGAATATTTCGAGTAGTTACAAACAGAATGACGAAATTAGTATACCCCCCATCTTATGGTGGAGGGTATAACAAAGCTACAAAAAACAACCTTTCATGTCAGAAGATTCATTTATGACAAACAGGGAGGTTTACAGTTTAAGTGTGTGTGTGCGTTTATGTGTGTGCGGTGCATCTGCATAAACGCAATCGCCTAAAGCGGCTAACAACGGTTGCTTCTCTTTTGGGAGATTTAAAAGTATATGTGTGGCTGGTAGTCACTAAAGATAATAGAATGGAAAATCGCAATGATAAATGGAAAATTTCGAAATGAGTGATTGATTTTAATACGCGCTTATGTGTAGTAATGAAAAAAATTCTACAGACTCATGCATGCGTCAAGGCATCATTTGGCTTATGAGAGCCACACTCGTACTAGCATAAATTACGGGGGCAAAATAGTAAAAAAATGTTACGTACTCAGAAAAAGTCATATATTTCCGCCTTTCACCATAAAAGCCTTGTTGGAGGGTCCATTAAATACACATTTCTGTAAAATGTTAAGTCGAGATAAATATTACGCCCAGGGCATAATACATGGCGCTTCATGATCATGCGTGAACGGTTGAGTGATTTTCTCATTAACAATCAGTTGGTAACCGATTTAAATATTCACTTACGTACGTATGTATTTGTATTATTATCCGGCAACTATTCGATTGAATCTTGGTCCAGATCAGTGTTTTGTCCTTAGGCTGTTTAACATCGAATATGGGCGAGGATAGTATGTGGCCTTTTCTTCTTTTTTTGGTAAACAATAATGAGGTTCGAACAATACGGGTACATATTTTCGGTTAATTTTTCTCAGGGGTTATGCAAATTTTTACGTTTACATTACATCGAAATATTTTCTTACGTTTCTATAAAGAGTATCTATTTTTAATCGTAGTAAATTTAGAAGACGATCTAACGATGCTCATCCACGAATGGGCTACTATCATATGTCTGTTGTGTCAGATAGTATGACTCCTTCATTTATGCTGAAGACTCCAGGGAGGTCAAAGATCCCTAGAAATCTCCTATCTGGGCATATACCCTGCGGGAAATGTGTAGTCAATTGCCCCAAATTTACCGGTCCTATACTGGAAAATTACCTACCTGTCACAGGCCATATCCTACAGTTAATGAAATGTTTCAATTGTCATAACTAATGATTCCTAATTAATTTTATACCCTCCACCATAGGATGCAAATGCAAATTTTGCCCATGAACATTCCACCAAGGAACAGGGTCAAACTTCTCACATATCAATGAGTGCAGTCCGATTCAAGTTTAAGCTCAATGATATGGGGCCTCCTTTTTATAGCCGAGTCCGAACGGCGTGCCGCAGTGCGACACCTCTTTAGAGAGAAGATTTATATGCCATAGTACCTCACAAATGTTGCCAGCATTACGAGGGGAAAACCACCGCTGAAAATTTTTATACCCTCCACCATAGAATGAGGGGATACTAATTTCGTCATTCTGTTTGTAACTATTCGAAATGTTCGTCTGTGACCCCGTATAGTATATATTGTATATTCTTGATCGTCTTGACATTTTATGCCGATATAGCCATATCCGTCCGTGTGTCCGTCCATCCGTCTATTTGTCGAAAGCACGTTAACTTTCGCAGGAGTAAACCTAGCCGCTTGAAATTTTGCACAAATACTTTTTATTGGTGTAGGTCAGTTGGGATTGTAAATGGGCCATATCGGTCCATGTTTTGATATGCCATACAAACCGATCTTGGGTCTTGACTTCTTGAGACTCTCGAGGGAGCAATTCTTATCCGATTGAAATGAAATTTTGCACGACGTGTTTTGTTATGATTTCCAACAACTGTGTTAAATTAGGTTTAAATCGGTCAATAACCTGATATAGCTGCCATATAAACCGATCTTGGGTCTTGATTTCTTGAGCCTCTAGAGGGTGCAATTCTCATCCGATTGGAATGAAATTTTGCACGACGTATTTTACTATGACTTCCAACAACTGTTTTGAATAAGGTTCAAATCGGTCAATAACCTGATATAGCTGCCATATAAACGGATCTGGGATCTTGAGTTCTTGAGCTTCTAGAGGTCGCAATTATACTCAGATGAATATTTCGAGGAGTTACAAACAGAATGACGAAGTTAGTATACCCTCATCCTATGAGGTTAGCATGTCCGCCTATGACGCTGAACGCCTGGGTTCGAATCCTGGCGAGACCATCAAAAACAAGTAACAGCGTGCTAAGTTCGGTCGGGCCGAAACTTATATACCCTCCACCATGGATCGCATTTGTCGAGTTCTTTTCCCGGCATCTCTTCTTAGGCAAAAAAGGATTCAAGAAAAGATTTCCTCTGCTATTAGAGCGATATCAAGATATAGTCCGGTTTGGACCACAATTAAATTATATGTTGGAGACCTGTGTTAAATGTCAGCCAATTTGAATAAGAATTGCGCCCTTTAGGGGCTCAAGAAGTAAAATAGAGAGATCGATTTATATTGGAGCTGTATCAGGCAATAGACCGATTCAGATTATAACAGTAACACGTATGTTGATGGTCATGAGAGGATCCGTCGTACAAAATTTCAGGCAAATCTATTATCCGATTGCGACCTTTAGAGGCTAAAGAAGTCAAGATCCCAGATCGGTTTATATGGCAGCTTTATCAGGTTATAAACCGATTTTAACCTTATTTGGCACAATTATTAATTTTATTAATAAAATATGTCATGCAAAATTTCAGCCAAGTTAGATAGGAATTGCACCCTCTAGTAACTTAGGAAGTCAAGTCCCCAGATCGGTTTATATGGCAGCTATATCAGGTTATGGACCGATTTAAACCTAATTTAGCACAGATGTTTGATATCATAACAAAACACGTTGTGCAAAATTTCATTCCAATCGGAGAAGAATTGCGCCCTCTAGAGGCTCAAGAAGTCAAGACACAAGATTGGTTTGTATGGTAGCCAAATCAGGTTATGAACCGATTTGAACCATACTTGGCACAGTTGGCGGAAATCATAACAAAACACGTTGTGCAAAATTTCATTCCAATCGAATTAGAATAGCGCCCTTTAGAGGCTTTAGAAGTTAAGACCCAAGATCGGTTTATGTGGCAGCTATATCAGGTTATACTCTGATTTAAACCATAGCTGGCACAGTTGTTGGATATCATGACAAAACACGTTGTGCAAAATTTCATTCCAATCGGATAAGAATTGCGCCCTCGGGAGGCTGAAGAAATCAATACCCAAGATCGGTTAATATGGCAGCTATATCAAAACATGGACCGATATAGCCCATTTACAATCCCAACCTACACCAATAAGAAGTATTTGTGTAAAATTTCAAGCGGCTCCTTCGAAAGTTAGCTTAAAATTTCAAGCGGCTCCTTCGAAAGTTAGCTTGCTTTCGACAGACAGACGGACGAAAGGACAGGTGATGGACATGGCTAGATCGACACAAAATGTCACGATGATCAAGAATATATATACTTTATGGGGTCTCAGACGAATATTTCGAGTAGTTACAAACAGAATGACGAAATTACTATACCCCATCCTATGGTGGAGGGTATAAAAATAGAGGTATTGCGCTAAAACTTTGTTTTGTCCATAAGCAGGTTAATTTCGAAGATGGGCTATATCGGACTATTTATATCTTGATAAAACCTCCATATAGACTGATCCGTCTATTTAGGGTCATAGGCCCATAGAAGCCACATCTATTATCCGATTTTGATCAAATTTGGGAAAGTGAGTTGTGCAAGGCCAGGCAACATCCCATTTCAATTTGACTCAGATTGGCCCAGATTTGGATATAGCTGCCACATAGACCGATCTCTCGATTTAAGGTCTTGGGCCCATAAGAGGCGCATTTATTATTCGATTTTGCTGAGATTTAGGACAGTGAGTTGTTATAGGCTCCTTGACATCTTTTGGCAATTTGGCTCAGATCGGTCCAGATTTGGATATAGCTGCCATATAGACAGATCTCTCGATTTAAGGTTTAGTGTACCTACTCCCGATTTTGGTGACATTTGGGACAGTGAGTTGTGTTAGGTCCTTCAACATTCTTTTGGTTTAGATTTGGATATAGCTCCCATATATATGTTCGTCTGATTTGCAACAATACTGCATTAAAATGGTCATTTGTTAACCGATTTTCTCGAAATTTGGCAAGAAGGATTTTCTTATGACTACTGATATTACAAGAGAATTTCATAGAAATCGGTTCAAATTTGGATATTGCTCCCATATATATTTTCGTCCGATTTGCAGTAATAATGCAATAAAATGGTCATTTGTTACCCGATTCTCTCGAAATTTGGCAGGAGGGATTTTCTAATGACTCTTAACATTACTGGTGAATTTATTGGAAATCGGTTCAGTCCTTCAGATTTTTGTTAATTTGCAATAATGATGTCATTTTTCAAACGTAGTTATTACAGTTTGAACATATTTTTGCTCGCCGAGGTCCATATAAAATGGTTCAGAATTGGATATAGTTCTTACATTGTACTTATAGAGTATGTGTATATAGCTCCAACATTGTACTTATAGGGTAGGTGTAGGGTATTTTGCAGTCGGCACCGCCCGACTTTTGCCCTTCTTCACTGGTTTGTTTTACAAAATTGAACAATGATTTGTATTTATTAGACCTCTCAATATCCATGTCGAATTTGGTCCAAACCGGACCAAATTTCGATAAGGCTGCTATGGGGACATAAGTTATTCAAATTTTTAAAGGATTATGACGAAAGGTGGTTTACATATATACCCGAAGTGGTGGGTATCCATAGTTCGGCCCGGCCGAACTTAAGGCATTTTTACTTGTTTTTCATGTAGTATGGGGATGTAATGTTATAGTGATTCCGTTTGCAAAACCTCGAAATATCGATTTGCGACGCCATAAAGTATATATGTTTATTCTTGATTATGTTGTCATTCTTAGTTGATCTAGTCAAGTCCGTCTATCCATCCGTCCTTGAAATTCTACCAAATCGATCACCTGATTTGAAATCTTGAATCCTGCAAGCCTCAATTGTTAGCCGATTGGGCTGAAATTTTGCACGTAAGTATTGTCCAAATCGGTTTTTAACCCGACGTTGCTCCAATTTTAACCGAACTTCCGATTAGTTTTCTATGGCCCAAAAAAACTTCAACTCTAGGGTCATTTTCCAGAACGTATGTTTTTAAATTACACATATGTTCTTCAACTTTGTTCGTTTGTAAACATTTTTAGTAGAATTCATGGTGGTGGGTTCCCAATATTCGGTCCGGCCGAAAGTAGGACGTTTTTACTTATCTCTTCATTTAGTTGCAACAAATAAACATTGACTTCCCTGCTTTCTTCTTAAAGGCTCAACTCCCTATATGGCGACGCATCAACTCGTGGCAAAGTCTCTTATCGCTCTGCCACACATACAATATGCAGATTTGCCCATTTACGACATCACTTGGTTACATCGTTTTATCATTACTTTAAATGTTATACATTAACATCACAAGTATTATCGTTGATATGGTTATGACTGAGAGTAAATGCAAATTACAAATGAAAAATGTATATGAAAATGTTTGCTACTACATTGGATTACGAATACACCCTCACGAGTCACTGTTGAGTGTCAGGAAACACAGCAATTTGCACCAATTTAGGAATGGGTGGTAGACATTATAGCAGCTAATAAGAACAAAACCTTGATGACAACTTGGAGAACACAAAAACATGAAACAAATGTTCGAGAGAAGCTACAATCTAAAATTGCGTGAGTGTTTAAAAATGGCGATGGGATCTGCTTGAAGTTTTTTGTTACCAATTCCATTCGCGTTTATGAATTGTAATAATAGTGTTGCATATACCTATAATCAATTTCATTGATTGGATGTTACAAAACTTAGGTAAGGATTGAGTGACAGTTTGACATCAGGCTCAGACGTTTTCGTCTGAAGATGCCTTCTACTTCCCATCGTTGAATCGTCCCGATCGCTTAAAATACCCCTTAAAACGGATTTTTACATCCACTGTCAGTGTGGGACACACACAGAAGATTTTCTATAGTCCCTACTTCCTCGACGGCCTTACACCTTACAGCTTCCTCAGAAGTCGTAGCTTGCTGAAGAATCAGATTTTACCTGGAGTTGAGTACCTTAATTCTGTTCTCAACCTGACTTTGAGCACTCTTCTAGTTCCCGATGTCTGGAAAATGGGCAGAGTGATCCCGATACTGAAACCTGGAAAGGACCCGAGTTTGGGGGAGTCATACAGACCGATCTCCCTTCTCTCACCAGTTGCAAAGACGCTTGAGGCCCGAGCCTCGTAGGAGAATTTCCATTCGCAGAGCATCAACATAGATTTTGAAGACTACATACAACAACAACTGCTTTGCATGCCATCACCGCACACATTTGCCGTGGCATCAATCGGTCCAGGCCATGTGATAGGACGGACCTCGTGGCACTGGACCGATCGAAGGCATTCGGAGCGGTCAGCCACGCCAAACTATTGGGTTGCCTAAAAAGTAATTGCGGATTTTTTAAAAGAAAGTAAATGCATTTTTAATAAAACTTAGAATGAACTTTAATCAAATATATAATTGCCATTTTGTTCGATAACCTTTTGCCATATTCCTGGCAAATTTAGTATTCCACGCTCATTGAACTTCTGGCCTTTATCTGCAAAAAACTGAACCGAGTGCGATTTTATAGCCTCATCATTGCCGAAAGTTTTACCATTTAAGGAGTTCTGCAAAGATCGAAATAAATGGTAGTCTGATGGTGCAAGGTCAGGGCTATATGGTGGATACATCAAAAGTTCCCAGCCAAGCTCACTCAGTTTTTGGAGAGTGACCAATGATGTGTGCGGTCTAGCGTTGTCCTGGTGGAATATGGCACCTTTACGATTGACCAATTCTGGTCGCTTCTCCTTGATGGCTGTATTCAATTTGTCCAATTGTTGACAGTTAACATTCGAATTCATCGTTTGGTTCCTTGGAAGCAGCTCAAAATATGCCACACCCTTCCAATCCCACCAAACAGACAGCATAACCTTCTTTTGGTGGATATCAGCCTTTGAAGTGGTTTGAGCTGGTTCACCATGCTTGGACCATGATCGTTTTCGACAAACGTTGTTGTAAACAATCCATTTTTCATCTCCAGTTGTGATTCGTTTTAAAAACGGATCGAATTCATTGCGTTTAAGGTGCATATCACAAGCGTTGATTCGGTTTGTTAAATGAATTTCTTTCAATACATGTGGTACCCATATTAAAATTGACGCCAAACAAACAAATGTAAACAAAATTTCGCGGACTTTTTTTCTTAAGCAAGCTAAAAGTAACAGCTGATAACTGACAGAAGAAAGAATGCAATTACAGAGTCACAAGCCGTTGAAAAAATTTGTCAACGCCGAATCAGAATCAGAACTATATTACTACTATATTACCGACAAATCCTTTTTGGGCAACCCAATATTTGAGTACATCGCCAACACGTCCCTTCAGCCAGGCCTGAAACGCTGGGTCGCGAATTATCTGTGTGGTCGCCAGTCATTTGTGGAATTTAGGGATAAGAAGTCGAAGCACCGTAGAGTGAAACAGGGAGTTGCCCAAGGTGGGGTGATATCTCCGGCACTGTTTAACCTCTACCTATCCTCCATTCCACCCCCAGAAGGCATAGAGATCGTATCATTTGCGGACGATTGTACGATCATGGCCTCAGGCCCCCCACCCATTGATGACATCTGCGATAGGTTGAACATCTACCTCAACGAACCTGCCTCATATTTCGTTGCAGGAAATCTGAAGAAATTTGCCACAAAATTTTCAGCCACATTGTTTACTACAAATACGCGTGAGGTGAATACTGAGCTGACTGTGATGGTCGTTGGAGAAATGATTCCGACCATCAAGTGTCCCAAAATACTTGGCGTCACATTTGACAGCTCCTACACATTCTCCCCACATGCCACAGCAATTTGCGATTAAGTCAAAAGTAGAAACAAGGTCCTCAAGTCACTTGCTGGCAGCACTTGGGGTGCAGACAAAGAAACCTTGTTGACCACGTACAAAGCAATTGGCCGGTCTGTGCTATGCAGCGCCAGTGTGGTCACGTCAGCTTTGTGACACGCAGTGGAATAATATTCAGATCTGTCAGAATGCCACCCTCCGAACTGCGGCAGTCTGTCTCCTCAGTTCTCATGCGGACCACCTCCATCAGGAGACAAAGATTCTACCATGCTGTCTAAACAATACCTTTTGGGCTGTTATCGCAGAGACCATTCAAATCATCATCTTGTAGAGAGATATCCCCCGCCCAAAAGCCTTAAGGTAGATCTACATGATCTAGAGCGCGAGGTTCAGCGCTACAAGAGAGAACCTCTAGATCAAGCGGCATATCAAGCAGGTCTAGACAACATTTATGCATACACTGTAGCAGATGCAGATGCGGCCGCCTCAACTGCTACAGATCAAGGATTGATGCCGATGTGCAATATGTATGTCCCGATTGTAACCAGGGACCACACGACACACCTCACCTGTTTAACTGCCCAGCCAGACCCACTCACCTTAGATTCAGATCCCTGTGGACGCACCCCATCTAAGTCGCAGAGTTCCAGGGTGTTGAGACTCAACAGAAGCAAGCAGACTAAAGTTAGAACAACAACAAACTGCTACAACAACAACAACAAGTCGTTGCTTGCAACCTTCAGTCTGTCAGCATATTTTCCGATCATCTGTCATTCTTTGCCCTTCTGGCCTGGTCCTGAACACTTAGCTTAAATGTCGCTAGAGGCATATCCACAGATTCCAGTTCCCCTAGAATGTGTAAGGTAGTTCCTAGTTTCTCAAGCTTGCCAGCTTTGTAATTCCCTCGTATTTTTCTGTGGCCCGGCACTCACACTGTTGAATATTGAACTATTCCGTGATTTCGTTGAGAGATCTGAAACAAAAGAGGGCGGTTTTTAAGTTCATATCTACGCTAACATTATATCCAAGACATTCCCCTACTTTCTCTATTGCATGGATTTTCGCTTGAAGCACATAATAGATGACCAGTGCACGCTCTCCAGATTTTACTCCAAAACCCACTTGGTCGTCTAGTTTGGAACTATCCCTTTAAAAGTCTATGTAACTTATATTACCAGGGATATCATATTGGGTTGCCCAAAAAGTAATTGCGGATTTTTTAAAAGAAAGTAAATGCATTTTTAATAAAACTTAGAATGAACTTTAATCAAATATACTTTTTTTACACTTTTTTTCTAAAGCAAGCTAAGTCAACACCGACTATATGAAAAATCCGCAATTACTTTTTGGGCAACCCAATAGTTCCAATCCAGGGATATTACCAGGGATATCATAGTTCCACAATGTCAAGAGGCATTAGGTGTAGCATTAAATTCAGTGCATCAGATGGTGTCGTACTCAGTGCGGCTGTAATGCACAAACAAGCCATCCTTAGGATCCGGTTGAGTAACGAATGGTAGATGGACTTTTGAAGTGCCGTTCATCAGACCACCACACCATATAGCATTGTAGATCTAACAGTATATAAACATTGCTTGACACGCTGTCTAAGCCCCCAACTTTTGCCAATGCCTCTCTTGCAGGTGTATAGGGCAAGAGTTGCATTTCTTGCCCTTTCCAAAATGTTGGATTTGAAGCTCAATATCCTGTCCAGCAAAACACCCAGGTATTTTGAACTTACTGTAAATGGGACATTCTCTCCCCCCAAAGAGGTAGGTGCCACTGTGGGCAATTTCTATCTTATCCTGAAAGAACAACTTCCGTCTTAAATGGATTTACGCCTAGACCAGTTTCGGTACCCCACTTTGGTATCGTACATAGGGCTTCCTGAAGTAAACGGGTTTTCATTAAGGATTTAAAATTCTTGAATCTTGAACGCACTTTTACACTAATCATCGAACTGTCACTGCAAATTTATTCAGTAAACTAAACAATTTTATCATGATAAAGTACATGAACGTACATCGTCTGCAAATCATAACAATTTACTAATAAAATTCTAAGGCAATGACCGCTAGTTTAAGAGCGAAACAAAATCGTCTCCAGTGACGAAGTTAATTTTTGGCTAAACGGATTCGAGTTAAAGCAAAATATGCGCTATTGGTGTGGAAAAAATCCACATATGCTTCAAGAATCAATACTCCATCCACAAACAATAACTGTTTGATGCGGTTTGCGTTACGGCATCGTCATTAGGTCATACTTCTTCGTCGACGATGCCAGTTGTCATGTTACCTTGAATGGACAACGCACCGCACCATGCTTAGTTATTATTTTTGACCTGAATTGAAAGATGTAGACCTGGACGACAAGTCACAAGTTACATTTATTAAGGAGTAAGTTTAATGAGCGTGTTATCTCAAGAAACGGCCCGGATTAGCCGCCTTGTTCGTGTGAGTCAGAGAAGTAAGTCAAGTGAGAGAACACCTCTTCCATAATGGAATACTCATGGGAAATTAAGTAGTAGTACGTCAAGTCATTGGTCAATACCAACAAGCCGACGACGTTGAAAGAGCTCACAGCCAACATTCAAAGAGAAATTACAACCTTTAGAGCTGAAATGTCTAAATTGGGACCAACTTATTGAAAAAGACAAATGTGCCTGCGGTGACCATATAAACAAAGTCGAGTTCCAATCATAAATGTTTTGATTGTATCTTAAGCCAATAACAAAGATTTTGAAATATCTCAAAATGTTCAAAAAATGTTTAAAAAGAAGTAACAAGGCATTAAGTTCGGCCGGGCCGAATTTTGGATACCCACCACCTCGGGTATATATGTAAATCCCATTTCAACACAATCCGGTGAAAATTGGATAACTTAAGCACCCAAATTCGACACGGACATTGAGTGGTCTAATATATTTATATGTCACTATTCAATTTTGTAGAACAAAATTTGTATGTCTTTGGCAGATATATATCCAATTATACACCGATTTGAACCATATTGAGGTCGGATATCGTGAGGCTCAAAAAACGCACTGTTTAAAATTTCAGCGAAATCTGGTAATAAATAAAGCTTATATGGGTTTCACTGCCCTTATTGGCAGATCTATATTTAGATAATGCAGCTATATCTAAATATAGTCTGAACCATACTTAGGTCGGATGTTGGGAGGTCTTATGCTACTCACTGTTTAAAATTTCAGCGAACTCGGATAATAAATAAAGCTATTATTGGCTTCAGACCCCTTATCGGCAGAGCGGTCTAGATGGCAGCTCAATCTAAATTTAGTCCGATCTGTACCATATTTGGTTCGGATATTGGGAGGCTTAAAACTGTGCACTATTCCAGATTTCAGCGAAATCGGATAAAAAATAAAGCTTTTATGGCATTCAGATCCTTTATCGGGAGATCGGTCTATATGACAGCTATATCTAAATAAAGATCTGAACCATATTTGGGTCAGTTGTCGTGAAGCTACTCACTATTTCAAATTTCAGCAAAATCGGATGAAAAATAAAGTTTTTATGGGCATTAGACCCCACGGACATCGTTAAATCGTCTTAGAATTTTACGACGATCCGAAATATATATACCTTGTAGAATCGGAAATTGATATTTCGATGTGTTGCAAACGGAATGACAATTGTTGGATATCATTACAAAACACATCGTGCAAAACTTCATTCCAATCGGATACGAATTGCGCCCTATAGAGGCTCAAGAAGTCAAGACCCACGATCGGTTTGTATGGCAGCTATATCAGGTTATCATGCAATTTGAACCATACTTGGTACAGTTGTTAAAAGTCATAAAAAAAACACCAGTAGAGAACGGCTAGGTCGTGAGGAGCTGTTACAGTGAACTTTCCCTTACTACATGCATGCTGTTCCCGAGACAGGCTATCGACATTAATCTTTTCCCCATGATATGGTTCTATCCACCTCTCAAGTGTCTTCAGCATGAAGGGTGACATACCAATAGGACGAATTCTTTCACCTTCGTGTGGCAAGGTTTTCCTACTTTTAGAATGAAAGCAATTTTCTGTAGCAGAGTATATCTCCCTAAGCCAAGGAACCAGTCTACGACGCACAGCTTGTACGATGTTTGGCGATTTAAAGGAGTCAAAACTTTATTGCCCAATAGATTTTCGATCTCCCCAATAACCTCCGACGAATCCATATCAATGACAATCTCTTCTGACGTCAACGAGTAGTTCGTGTGTTTCCTCACATTGTCCATACATTTTCCGGCTTTCTAGGCTAGGATTTTCCATGACCTAGAGGACTTAGGTGCATCCTCGCCTTTGCATTTTCTAAGCTCCACCTTATAGATGTCCCAATCTTGTTGTGCCCTTGTGGATTTCTCTCTGTTAAGGAGTTTTCTGCAAGTTATCCTTAAACCAACCAGTTCTGGGGTTCACCATGGCGGCCGCAGTTTACCTCTTGGTATGGCTCTAGGACTTACTGAGACTACCAAGTCATTTAGAGCATTCGTTATCCGCTTCACCATTATGTAATAACCTTCGCAGTTTCCACTTTCTTTTGTGGTCTAGAAGCGAAATCAATCCCAATCCGCTTTCCTTTTGCTTAGACGGGGGACCACTTCTGCAGTATTGTCGTCAAGGCTAATACTAATATAACGATGATCAGAGAAGCTGAGGTAGTTAAACATTTCCCAGTCACATATCATTCAGCAAATATCCTCTGACTCAAAGGTTATAAAGGTCGGTCTATTTCCTTTATTACATATCGCTAGAGTACAGCTTATAGTATATTCCATAATCAGCTCACCCCTTTCTTTGATATTCGAACTTCCCCATATCTGGTGATATGTATTGGCATCACTTTCTACAATGAGGATCCCTTTCTCTGCAAAAGCTTCTTCAACCAGCAACTTAAGGCTTGATGGGGGTATCTCTGAGTAGTGTGCCATATATAGGGAGGCCAGCCAGTAATGAGACTTATTATTTTATGCTGGCTACCTATTACTGAGTCTTCAGTGCTAAGCGATGGAAGAAGAAAAACATTTAGACTACTTTTTGCAGGAATGCAGGCTCTGTGTCCCCCATTCCCTGTACCCTTGAGTAGTTTAAATCCATGAATTTTGAGTCCACGAACCATTCATCCACATATTCAAGGTTCCTGATTTGACAGTAACGTCAAATCCTCCTGTCATCAGAAGGACCTTTAGTGCTTCCCAAGTGGTCTTACAATGGTGAAGATTTATCTGTAGAAACCGGACCATTTTAAGGATTCCGATTATTCACCCCTGTTGCGTAAGCCTCGTCCTCTGAGTCCGCCCGGAGTTCATACTCCCAAGATTCGCTTGATCTTATCATGATGAGTTTTCTTACGCATTCAGGCGCTGTTGAGAAAACAGTGAGGCCACTCTTGCTCATGACACTGAACACTTGCGGTGTGGACGATCTGTTTGCAACGCATCGAGATATCCATTTCCGACCCCTAAAAGTATGTATATTCCTTGTCCTCATAACATTCCCGGACGATTTAACGATGTTTCTGTGTCTGCCCTTCTGGCCGTCCGTATGTTGTAATCACACTGCAGCCCTCAAAAATTGAAATATATACCTAAAATTTGGAACGGGCCAAATCAGACTATTTTTGGATAAAGTTGCCATATAGACCCATTTTCTGATTTGTTTCAAGCCTCCTATCATCTGACCCGAATTTTACTTAGATCAGACCATGTTTAGATATAGCTGCCTTATGGACCAATCTACCAATTAGGGTCTTCACTAAAATGTGAAACAGTGAGCTATATGGAGAATCCCAACATCCGACACGAATATAGTATAGATCGGACCATATTTAGACATGGCTGCCATATAGACCGATCTGCCGATTTAGGGGCTTAGTTCATTTATTATCCGATTCTGCTGTGATTTGAAACAGTGAGTTATTTAAGATCACTGGACATCCTTGCCAATTGCGGTCCAGATCAAGCATTATGTTAATCGAAGATCGGACAGTATATTATAAGGAGTTATAATAAAGTAGGATGATGATTATATACATGGTTATGGTCTCATACTTTAATGAGTTCCAAACAAGATAACAGTAGAAACCCCCATCCTATGGCGGTAGGTATAACAATTGGTGGGATGTTTTCAGTTAATGTTTAAATAGTGATTATAGACTTTATTGTTTTGTATATTCCAGCTGAATATTCGTGCAATTTATAATGGTTAAATTTATCTATCTACTAAATCAATGGCTTCAATGGTTCACTAACCCTTTTTCGTTTCCCTACATAGTACAACATGTGACATGACTAGACACTCCTCTTCACATAGATAATCTCACTTCCATTGACTATCAAATTTGGGTATTTATATCAAATCCATATGGATGAATATAACAAACAACAGGATCAAGCTGTCACAGAGTAATGTAGGGAACTCCAATGAATTTGGGCCGTTCTCGTTCAATCCCATTTTATCCAACTATATTCGTAGTCTCTCTTGCGCTACGGAAACATGTATGGCTGACTGTGTGACTGAACTTACATGTCCATATGTACATATGATTGTGTCTGGCTGGCTTACAAATGTTTATGTTTGATGTTGGTAAGCTGTGGGATGTTAATGTGCTGGTTAAGTACATGTTTGGAAAAGGATGAAGTAATTAAAAAAATTAATGCACTTTGATCCAGGACTACCGAATAACGTAACTATGCATACAGCAGCGGCATCAACCACCGTCACTACCAAGGCGATGTAGTCACTAAAAGAGTCACAGTGGTGTTAAATGGAAGCAGAACTAACTCATCTATGGACATAATGGCCGTTGACTCATTTTAAATTGGAACATAAACAACAGTTGTATAGTTGTTGAAATTGTTTACAATACCAATATATAACTGTTATACTATCTCTTATTCTTATTCTGACATAATCTGATACGGAATACCAGAACATGATCTATCGAACTTGGATATTAAAAAGAAATATATCAGGAATTCTGTAATTCCTATATATTCCTTAAAATTTCTTCAACTCACTCCCGCAAGTTTGTTCAAGTCTAGTACAGCATCGTACCCTAATTGGTGCAATCTATTTCTGGGGAAAACCTGCTGTTGGACCAAGTTCAGAGTTGGTAGACGATAAGTGAACTCGATTTCTGAAAACATAATGGAGACCCCAATTCACACTCTTCCTTAGTTTATAGCTATTTGCATCAGAATATGTCCATAGGACTTGTTGAAGTGATATTACTCTGCACTTCGCAGCCCACCATACTACCGATGCATATTTTGGAGTCAGTCTAAATAATAGATAGGCAGCATAGATATCCGCAATTAAATTCCTATGCCCGTGCGCATAAGAAAACCAGTAAGGAAAGGCAAAAGTCGGGCTGTGCCGACTGTATAATACCCTACACCTACCCTATAGTTACAAAGTGGGAGCTATATTCAATGTTGAGGCTTTTGATGAAAAACATTTTCCACAGGATACGAGGCGACTCATGGAGACACTGGAATAATGATGTTGATCTAAGGTTTATAATTACGGAATTTATGATCAACGAATTCTTGCGGAGCTTCAAACCATTTAAGTCACCCGGACCATCTGGCCCATAATTTTCACAACGTGCCTAGGACTTGCATATACTCCGGCAGTAGGCAAGGGTGGTGTTTATACCCAAGCCCGGCAAGGCAAGTTATGCGACACCAAAGGCCAAAGACCCATAAGCCATACGTCCTTTCAACTCAAAACCATGAAACGTATTGTGGACACCATGATAAAGAGTATGACATCCAGCGAACTGCTCAAATACAAACAGCATACCTATGTCAAGGGAAGGTTGATGAAGACTGACCTGCACGAGGTTGTGCATAAAATAGAAGAATCCTTCGATGCCAAAACGTACATCCTGGCGGTATGCATTGACATTGAGGAACCTTTTAACAATGTGCGGACCGACACACTGATCCAATCCTTAGGCCAGTACCGGGTGGACCCGGTCCTTAGAGACTAGATAAACAATATGCTAAGGAACAGGTGGTTAAATTGTGTGTCCCATGGCATAAATATGAGGGAGAAAGTGGCACAGTACACGCCACAGGGGGGCTTTTTATCGTCACTTTTATGGGTAACCACCATAAATGACCTGTGACGGATGCTGACTGAGGAGGGATTTGAACCCGTCTGCTACGTAGACGATCTTATAATACTTCTAAGAGTTAAGGATCCGAATGAGCTATGCAAAAAGACCGAAAGGTTCTTGCATATGGCATATGACTGGGCTAGACCCAGAGGTCTCAATGTTAACCTAGAAAAGAATGAAATATGCCTATTCACGACGAAGGTGGGCCAATGTAACGCACGCCCTTTCATCAATAAGACGATTTCTTTATCTGACAAGGTCAAATACTTAGGTGTGATCTTGGACAGGAAGCTGAATTGGAAGTGTCACATTCAGAAGCGTACTGAGAAGGCTCACAGATCTTCGGAACCATTTAGACGGGCCGTAGGCTCGAAATGGGGCCTGAATCCGAAGATAGTCCAATGGCTCTACAGAAGCGTGATAACTTACGCCTCAGTAGTTTGGTGGAATGCTTTGGAGAACAAGTTCAACATAAGGACCATACAACAGGTTCAGAGAACATGTTGTCTTGGCATAGGCGGAGCAATGAGGACCACGTCCATTAGGGCACTGAAGACTATTCTAAATATCCGACCCATTGATCACGGTCACGGAATGCGTGAAGTGGTGTGGTGCTAACGCGAGGACGTCGAGTGTGAACATCTTTATCGACAATAAAATTGCCATAAGGGCAATAACAACCAGGATGGTAACTTCACAAACAGTCTTGCTGTGTAAGAAGGAGATTGACGTCTTCTATGAGGATGGGAAAATCCTCATCATTTGGGTAGCGGGCCATAACGGAGTAAAGGGAAATGAAAGGGCAGACGATTTGGCGGTGAAAGCCAGAGGACTGCCATCAATAAACTTGGTTAACCCGAAGCCTTTCTGGTCGAATCAGTCTGAGTTAAGGGCGTGGGCAACGAATACTCTTGCAACGCTGTGGAACAGCGAAACAGTCGGTGGGACGGCGAAAATCCTATGGGGGATCCAGATCGTGAGAAGACGAGGCTATTACTGAAAGGAAGTAAGAAGGAGATCAGTATAGCTACTGGTATCATGACGGGACACATAGGACTACTAGCTCACTTATGTGAAATCGGTGCGGCAAGTAATACCATATGTAGGGCATGTGGGGAAGATGATAAGACGTTGGAGCATTTCCTATATCGTTGCCCGGCTTTTGGGTCTAATAAATACCGGCACTTAGGTGGGGACACGATACCAGGCATGAACCAACTCCGGGGAGTGGTATGGAAAACAATTAAGGTCATTGTAAGTAGCACGAAATACCTTATTTATATTTTCTTTTTTGAGAGTGCACAAGAAGCCGATTACTGGCTTAGGTGTACGTCCATAGTGGCATGGGGCGGATTAATATCTGCACCCTCTTTTTAACCTAACCTAACTGCATATCGGACTAATCGGATGAAAACTACCACCTGTAGTTTGTGCACAAATTAACATAGACAGACAGACAGACAGACGGACATAGCTAAACCGAATCAGAAAGTGATTCTGAGTCGTTCATTATACTTATCAGTGAGACTATCTCTTTTCCTTCTGGGTATCACATACAAATGCACTAAGTTATAATACCCTGTAACACTGTAGTGGTTTAGGGTGTAATGAGCAAAAATGAGCGCGCGATGAACTTTCTTAACAGAGTATGCATTTTGATAATAAAATTTAACAACTTCCCAGCGTTGTTCGTTTGTGAGACGATTCATGGCTAAATTATAGACCAAACTGAAACAAAACACGAAACGTACATGAGTTGTTTAAACCAGTTATATATCTGAGGTGGTATTGCATATTATCTTATTGTAAATATGGGGTTTCTGCAGTAGCTTTTTGTCGCGGAGAGCATTAAACTTGCCTACCTCAATTAACATAAATTTTTCCACAAACATTCCATTAAGGTATAGGGGATACTTCTTTCATATCAATAAGTGCAGTCCGATTTAAGTTTTAACCCTATTATCAATAACAACTTTTGGTGATTTGGAGCGATGTGGTGCTTAACGACACCCCTTTGTAGAAAAGCCTTTATTGTTTCAATACATCACTAATGGGAGGAAAACTACTACTGAATAAGGAAAACTATTTCTGAACATTTTTTTCTAGGGATTTACGCGGCATTTGAACTACGCTTTTTAATGGTTCAACCAATTCAACAGCTGGACGATCACAGCGAAAATATTCGACCACATAAGATCGTGCATGCGATGTGATTTTTTTGGATTTTTGACTTATATTATTTCTATGTTTCTTTATAACTTTACAACTTTGCAAAATTTTCAAGAAATTCCGTCCGTCTGTCCGTCCGTCCATCTGTCATCGAAAGCACGCTAACTTTCGAAGGAGTAAAGCTAGCCGCTTGAAATTTTGCACAAATACTTCTTATTAGGGTAGGTCGGTTTGGTTTGTAAATGGGCTATATCGGTCCACGTTTTAATATAGCTGCCATATAAACCGATCTGGGATCTTGACTACTTGAGCCGCTAGAGGGCACAATTATTATCCAATGTGGCTGAAATTTTGCATGACGTATTTTATTATGACTTTTAACAACTGTGCCAAATAAGGTTCATAACCTGATATAGCTGCCATGTAAACCGATCTTGGATCTTGACTTCTTGAGCATCTAGAGGTCGCAATTATTATCCGATTTGCCTGAAATCGTACGACGGATCCTCTCATGACCATCAACATACGTGTTTATTATGGTCTGAATCGGTCTATTGCCTGATACAGCTCCCATATAAATCGATCTCTCTATTTTACTTCTTGAGCCCCCAAAGGGCGCAATTCTTATTCGAATTGGCTGACATTTTACACAGGTCTCCAACATATTATTTAATTGTGGTCCGAACCGAACCATATCGTGATATCGCTTTTTTTTCCATAAGAAGAGATGCCGGGAAAAGAACTCGACAAATGCGATCCATAGTGGAGGGTATATAAGATTCGGCCCGGCCGAACTTAGCACGCTTTTACTTGTTTATCCTTTTTATTCCCTACACCACTAATGTTGTACAGGGTATTATAGATTTGTGCATTTGTTTGCAACGCCAAGAAGGAAAAGAGCTAGTATACGTATCGGCTTAGAATCACTTCCTGATTCGATTTAGCTATGTCCGTCTGTCTGTTGTCTGTCCGTCTGTGCATTTGTTGTCTGATTTTCACAAAAAATTGCATAAATCTCTTTTTTTAGTTTAAGGACGAACGCTATTGATTTTGTAAAAAATCGGTTCAGATTTAGATATAGCTCCCATATATATCTTTTATTCGATGTGCCCATTTAAAGCTGTAGAAGCCACAACTTTGGTCCGATCCTTACAAAATTTGGCTCAAGGTTTTTTCTGTGACTTCCTAATATGTGTGCATGGTTTTATTGAAATCGGTCCAGATTTAGATATAGTTCCCGTATATATCTTTCATCCGACATGCCTTTTTATAACTGTAGGAGCCACAATTTTGGTCCGATCTTTAACAAATTTAACACGATATGTTTCGTGTGGCGTCCTAATACATCTGCAAAATTTCATCTAAATCGATCCAGATTTAGATATAGCTCCCATATATAAGTTTCATCTGATTTGACCTTTTAAGGCAGTAAAAGGCTCAATTTTGGTCCGATCTTTATAAAATTTGACACGAAGTGCTTTTTGTGGCGTCCCAATATGTGTGCAAAATTTCATCAGAATCTGATGAGATTTATATGTAGCTCCCATATATGTCTTTCATCCGATATGCCCTTTTAAAGCTGTAGTAGCCGCAATTTTGGTCCCATCCTTAAGGAATTTTGCAGGATATGTTTTCTTTGACGTCACACTACATGCAATAAATTTCATCAAAATCGAATCAGGCTTAGGTATAGTTCCCATATATATCTTTTATGCTTTTCGACTTTTAAGGCTGTATATAATTTTGGTCCGATCTCTACAAAATTGCATGAGATGTTTTAATTGACATCCCAATAAGTTTGCAAAATTTCATCAAAATCGAATCAGATTTAGATAAGACTCCCATATATATATTTCATGCGTTTCGACTTTTAAGGCTGTAGAAGTCACAAGTCGTAAGAAAATCGTAGAAGGTTCTATTCGATATTTCAATAGGTATGCAAAATCAAAGTCTGCCTAAATTTGGATATAAGTGCTATATATTAAAAGTTTTGCGTAGACTCGTTGGTGTAGGGTATTATATGGTCGGCTGCGCCCGACTTTTGCCTTTCCTTACTGGTTCTATTTTTGTTACGCTTTCTGCTAGTAAACTGTTTGCAATACTGGTCGTAACCGGCTGAAAACCAACCAGACATCTCCTTACCTATGGCTCGGTTGGTTAGGGAAGATTTTTTCCAGGCACACTCACGTTGAGTGAATACAGCGAGTTTAGGCTTAACACAACCTTGAACAAATAATTTTTAGTAAACTATACTATATACTCGTTTTTGTATCCAATGTGCCACCCCCAAGTAGCAGAAGTAGACAGTGTTATGCCACATGGACATGTGTGGCATTAAAAACCACTTCCTTTCGTCTACGGCAGCTTTTAACATTACCTCCAGTACCAGCCTTATCGTCTGTCTCCATGATGCTTTTTCCCCCACTCAGGTGCTCACAGTGTATAGTGTCAAGTAGGGTATGAAAGTAGAAAATTAAAAAGATTTTCCGCCTTTTTATATGATGTGTTG
The DNA here is from genome assembly GCF_963082655.1 of Stomoxys calcitrans. Classification (NCBI taxonomy): domain Eukaryota; kingdom Metazoa; phylum Arthropoda; class Insecta; order Diptera; family Muscidae; genus Stomoxys; species Stomoxys calcitrans. Next base: position 47,229,914 of record NC_081555.1, on the reverse strand, counting down.
TGTGTGTGTGTTGTTTTTCTTTGCCTTTCCTAACACCCCGTCGTCATTATCATCATCGTCGTCATTAAGCAAAATCGTTGTGGAGATCAGAAGAAGAGTATACCACGCGGACACGCATCCAATTTATCAAAGGCATAAACAAGAATTTTTATAGGCACCATGGCGCCAAAGTGGGACAGGTATTTATGAAACAGGGAGGTAAAAAAATCGGTCATAAATGATTTTTTATTACATTTATGAGTCTGCTAATGGAATTAATAATGCTTCGTTTTTGCTGTGCTCATCGCTCATTAAACGCCTTAACAAGTTTGAAATGTTCGAATAAATGTATTTAAAATCAATATAATAAAAGAGCTCAAAATCCTCTAAAGTGTCATTTGCTTAAAACCGCAACGTGTAAAATTGTCCACTAAATTTTTAATACTACGTTTACAAGGGCTTAGTTGTAAACGAAGGTTGTCTTACACGCTATAATACCACCATGTACTGCCAAGGAACTTTGGCGGCAAATTTTTACGACCCTTTTTGAATAGGCATTTTGTTCTTTTGTTCCACCTCCCAGCATGAGATTGGGCTGTAAAATAAGAAATTTTGACTAAGCTAATCAGTAAGCAGCCAATATACAGAAAGGCATTGTTTACAAATGCAGTTCAGGAAGCAAAGGAGAAAATATGTTTTGTCTACAAAAAAAAAAAAAAAAAAAAAAATAACAAATATTTTATATGCTTCAATATCAGATATAGATGGGTTTCAAAGAGATCAGCCGCACAGAAAAATATTGGCTAACATTTAACATACAAACGAAACTATGCGTATTGATTAATAAGAAGTAACAAGTAAAAGCTGCTAAGTTTGTCCGGGCCGAATCTTTTATGCTCCCCACCATGGATCGCATTTGCTAGTTCTTTGACCGATATCTCTTTCTAGGCTAACAAAGGATAATGGATAAGAATTGCTATGCTATTTGAGCTATAACAGATTATGAATTAATTGGGGCTATACTTGGTTTGGCGGTTGGAGAAACAAAATGGAATTAATTGTGCTAAATTGCAGCCTATAGTGGTTCAAGAAATAAATTTGGGAGGCGTGTTTATATGGGAGCTATATCTGGTTATCCTATTCAACATGTATGTTTAAAGTCATAGAAAAACTCTTTGTGCAAAATTTCAGCCAAATCGGATTATCATTGCTCCCTCTATTGGATCAGGAAGTATAATCTGGAGATCGGTTTAAATGAATGCTATATGAGGTTGGTAACCGATTCAAACCATACTAGGTACAGTTGTCCAAAGTCAAAACAAAACACTTCATGCTAAATTTCAGCCAAATCCTTTAATAATTACCCCTTCTAGCGGCTCAAGGAGTCAAGATCCAAAATCGGTTTATATGGGACCCAGGAAAGTATCCTCGTATCACAAAATGATATTGTCTATAGAAAATAATTTAGATTCCATTTATCCTAAACACAAATTTTTAGTAAAACTTTTTAATATAACAAAATTTCATATTTATAATATTCTTTAGAGACAAAATTTTGATCAGACCAGGATCACCCTAAAACTTTTTTTTCCTAAGTACGAAATATTAATGAAACTTGTTCTAAACAAATTTTAATGAAACTTTGTCTTAAAACAAAAATTTAGAGTAATATTATAAAGGATAAAACTTCATCACAATTTTTCCTAAAGACAAAATAAATAACTCAACGTAACATTCTCTTCAGCCCGAGCCCGAACCCCTTGAAACTATTTTTTTAAAGGCAAAATTTCAATTAATTTTTTCCGAAAGATAAAATTTCAATAAAAACTTTTCTTAAGACTACATTTTAATGCTTTTTTTCTTAAGACTGTATTTTAGTAAACAGGTGAAAAGGCGTTAAGTTCGGCCGGGCCGAACTTTGGATAACCATCACCTCGGGTATATATGTAAACCACCTTTTGTCATATTCCGGTGAAAAATGCATAATTTATGCCCCCATATTAGCATTATGGAAATATGGTACGAGTTGGACCAAATTCGACACGGATATATTCAGCGATATCGGATTATAAATGTGCCTTTTATGATGCCAAGACTTTAAATCAAGACAACGGTCTATATGGCAGTTATATCCAATCTGAACTGATCTGGGCCAAATTGAAGACGGATGTCGAAGGGCCTAATACAACTCACTGTCATGAATTTCGGCAAAATCGAACAATTAATGCTCCTTTGATGAGCCCAAAACTTTAAATCGAAAGATCGGTCTATATGGCAGCAATATCCAAATCTGAACCGATCTGGGCCAAAATGCAGAAATTTGTCGAAGAACCTAATGCAACTCACTGTCCTAAATTTCGGCGAAATCGAACAATAAATGCGCCTTTTATTGACCAAAAACCATACATCGAAAAATCGGTCTATATGACAGCTGTATCCAAATCTGGACCGATCTGGGCCAAATTGAAGACGGATGTCGAAGGGCCTGACACAACTCACTGTCCCGAATTTCGGCGAAATCGGTCTATAAATGCGCCTTTTATGGACCCAAGAATTAAAATCGAGAAAACGGTCTATATGTCAGCTATATTCAAATCTAAACCGATCTGTGCCATCTTCCAGGAAGATATCGAGAGGCCTAACTTAACTCACCATCCCAAATTTGGCGACATCGGACAATAAATGCGCCTTTTACAGGCCCAAAACCTTAAATCGTGAGATTGGTCTATATGACAGCCATATCCAAATCTGGACCGATCTGGGCCAAATTTAAGAAGGATGTCGATTGGCCTAACACAACTCACTGTCCCAAATTTTGGCGAAATCGGACTATAAATGCGTGCAAGACCTAAAATCGAAAGATCGTTCTATATGGCAGCTATATCCAAATCTGCACCGATCACCAAATTTAACAAGGATATCGAAGGGCCTAACAGAACTCACTGTACCAAATTTCAGAAAAATCGGATAATAAATGTGGCTTTTACGAGCCTAAGACCCCAAAATCGGCGGATCGGTCTATATCAAGATAAATTTCGATACAGACCATCTTCGAACTTAACCTGCTTATGGACAAAAAAACAATCTGTGCCAAGTTTCAGCTCAATATCTCTATTTTTAAAGACCGTAGCTTGATTTCAACGGACAGACGGACGGACATGGTTAGATCGTCTTAGATTTTTACGCTGATCAAAAATATATATACTGTATAGGGTCGGAAATGGATAATTCGATGTGTTGCAAACGCAATGACAAAATCAATATACCCCCATCCTTCGGTGGTGGGTATAACAATTTTCTCCGTCCTTCATCGAAATTATTTTATAAAGCCAAATTTCTAATAAAATTTTTTGCGCTTGCTCAATGCATTTTTCGAAACTACATTTTGCTTAAAAATTTTAAAATATTTTTTTATATTCTTTTCTGTCCCAAATAGAAACAAAAACGAAATGAACCAGTAAGGAAGGGCAAAAGTCGGGCGGTACCGACTGTATAATACCCCACACCTATTTCTATGAAATTCACCTGGAATATTGAAAGTCATAAGAAAATTTTTCCTGCAAAATTTCGACAGAATCGGATAACAAATGATCACATTTTTGCAATATTTCTAAAAATCGGACGAACATATATATGAGAGCTATATCTAAATCTGAGCTGTTTTCGAGCAAACTCCTCAGATACTGTGGCAGTCGTCGAGGAAAGCGTTTTCCAAAATTTTGGCAAGATGGATCAATAAATGAGCTTGCTGTGACTCTAGAAGTTAAAATCGGGCGATATATATGTATGTATGAGAGCTATATTTAATTCTTAACTGATTTCCATGAAATTCAACAGTAATATTGAGTGTCAAGAGATCATCCCTAATAACAAATTTCGAGAAAATCGGTTAACAAAAGACCATTTTATTGCAACATTACTGCAAATCGGACTAACATATATATGGGAGCTATATCTAAATCTGAACCGATTTTGACCAAACTCTATGTATATTGTGGTAGTCGTCGAAGAAAGCGTTGTGGAATATTTTGGCAAAAAAAAAATCGGGCGATATGTATAAATGAGAGCTATATCTAAATCTGAACCGATTTCCATGAAATTCACCACTAATGTCGAGAGTCGTAAAAAAACCTTCCTGACAAATTTCGAGAGAATCGGTTAACAAATGATTATTGCATTATTATTGAAAATCAGACGAACATATATATGGGAGCTATATCCAGATCTGAACCGATTTTTTCTAATTTCAATAGGCTTCGTCTCTAGGCCCAGAAACATGCCTGTACCAAATTTGAAGACGATTGGATGGAAACTGCGACCTGTACTTTGTACACAAATTAGCATGGACAGCCGGACAGACAGACGGACGGACAGATAGACAGACAGACATAGCTAAATCGAATCAGAAAGTGATTGTGAGTCGATCGGTATACTTATCAATGAGTCTATCTCTCTTCCTTTTGGGTGTTACAAACCAATTCACTATATACCACATACCCAGTACCACAGTAGTGGTGAAGGGTACAAATATCCCAAAATGAAATCCAAAATTAAATTATTTCTATATAATAATTGATAGACATTTTTTTTAAATGCAAAATTTCAATGAAATATTGTCTAAAGGCAAAATGTGGCTCAGGCCCGTGTATACTCAAAATTTTTTTCTTATAATAACAACTTTTCAAACGAAAACATTTTCCTAAATTTTTTCTATACAAAATTTTTAATTAATATTTCTAAAGACAAAATTTTAACTTATTACGCTTGACCCTCGATTCCCTTGTCCAATTTGGTTGAAATTTCTTATCTTCATAATTTAGAGCATTCATTTTGACGTTATATTTTTTTTTAATTTCTTTAACAACAATTTTTAAAGAAAATTTGTAAACATTTTTGAAAATATAAAAAAACAAGTTATAGTCCGATTCGGACCATAAATGAATTCTGAACTTTGTAGAAGTCATTGTGTAATATTTCAGTTCATTCGGATAAGAATTGCGCCTTGTAGGGGCTCAAGAACCATAATCGGGCGATAGGTTCATATGGGAGCTGTATCAAGCTATTGATCGATTCAGACTATATTATACACGTATGTTGAAGGTCATGAGAGAAGCCGTTGTACAAAGACAAATCAGATGAGAATTGCGCTCTCTAGAGGTTCAAGAAGTCAAGATCCCAGATCAGTTTATATGGCAGCTATATCAGGTTATGTACCGATTTGCGCCATACTTAGCACAGTTGTTGAAAGTGACACCAAAACACCACAAAATTTCAAACAAATCGGACGAGAATTGCGCCCTCTAGAGTCTCAAAAAGTCAAGACCCAAGATCGGTTTATATGGCAGCTATATCAAACAAGTAAAAAGGCGTTAAGTTCGGCCGGACCGAACTTTGGATACCCACCACATTGGATATATATGTGAACCACCTTTCCTCAAAATCCGGTGCAAAATTGATACCTTATGCCCCATAGCAGCTATGTTCCGATTTGGACCAGATACTAATAAGTAAAAGTTATTGTTCAATTGTATATAACAAAATATTGGTCTTTTTAGTAGTTATGTCTAAAAATAAACCGATCTGAACTATATACCACACGGATGTCGAAAAGCATAACATAAGTCAGTGTGTCAAATTTCAGTGCAATCGGATTAAAAATGCGCCTTTTATGGGGCCAAGACTTTAAATCGAGAGATCGGTTTATATGGCAGCTATATGCAAATCTTGATCGATCTAGACCAACTTGCAGAAAAATGTGGAGGGGCTTAACTTTACTCTTTGTCCCAAATTTCGGCATCATCGGACAATAAATGCGTTTTTTATGGCCCCAAAACTTAAAACCGAGAGATCGGTCTATATGGCAGCTATATTCAAATCTGAACCGATCTAAGCCGTATTGACGGAGGACGTCGAAGGGCCTAAGACAACTCACTGTCCCAAATTTCAGCCAAAATAAATTTCGGGTAATAAATGTAGCCTTTATGGGCCTATGACCCTAAATCGGAGGATCGGTCTATATGGCAGCTATATCCAAATCTGAACCGATCTGGGCCAAATTGATGGAGGATATCGAAGGGCATAACACAACTCACTGTCCCAAATTTCAGCAAAATCGAATAATAAATGTGGCTTTTATGGGCCTAAGACCTTAAATCGGAGGATCGGTCCATATGGCAGCTATATCAAAATCTAAACCGATCTGAGCCATATTGACGGAAGATGTCGAAGGGCCTAAGACAACTCACTGTCCCGAATTTCAGCAAAATCAGATAATAAATGTGGCTTTTATTGGCCTAAGACCCTAAATCGGAGAATCGGTCTATATGGGGGCTATATCAAGATATAGTCCGATATAGCCCATCTTCGAACTTAACCTGCTTATGGATAAAAAAAGAACCTGTGCAAAATTTCAGCTCAATATCTATATTTTTGAAGACTGTAGCATGATTTCAACAGACAAACGGACAGACAGACGGACATGTCTAGATCGTCTTAGATTTTTACGCTGATCAAGAATATATATACTTTATAGGGTCGGAAATGGATATTTCGATGTGTTGCAAACGGAATGACAAAATGAATATACCCCCATCCGTCGGTGGTGGGTATAAAAATAAACTGATTAAAACCATACTTAGCGTAGTTGTTGAAAGTGCTACCAAAACACTACGTGCAAAATTTCAATCAAATCGGATAAGAATTGCGCCCTCCAGAGGCTCAAGAAGTCAAGACCCAAGATAGGTTTATATGGCAGCTATATCAAAACATGGACCGATGTAAACCATACTTAGCGTAGTTATTGGGAGTGATACCAAAACACTACGTGCAAAATTTCAATAAAATCGGACAAGAATTGCGCCTTCTAGAGGCTCAAGAAGTCAAGACCCGATATCGGTTTATATGGCAGCTATATCAAAACATGGACCGATTTGGCCCATTTACAATACCAACCGACCTACACTTATAAAAAGTATTTGTGCAAAATTTTAAGCGGCTAGCTTTGCTCCTTTGAAAGTTAGCGTGCTACGGACGGACGGACAGGCGGACGGACATGGCTAGATCGACATAAAATGAGCCTCTAGAGTGCGCAATTCTTATCCGATTGGAATGAAATTTTGAACGACGTGTTTTGTTATTATATCCAACAACTGTGCCAAGTATGATTCAAATCGGTCCATAGCCTAATATAGCTGCCATATAAACCGATCTTGAGTCTCTGAAGTGCGCAATTCTTATTCGATTAGAATGAAATTTTGCGCGACGTGCTTTGATTTCCAACAATTGTGCCAAGTATGGTTCAAATCGGTTCATAACCTGATATAGTTGTCATATAAACAGATCTGGGGTCTTGACTTCTTGAGCTTCTAGAGGGCGCAATTCCTATCCGATTTCGCTGAAATTTTGCAAGACGTATTTTATTCTTACTTTCAACAACTGTGTCAAATAAGGTCCAAATCGGTTTATGACCTGATATAGCTGCCGATTTGCCTGAAATTTTGTACGACGGATCCTCTCATGACCATCAACATACTTGTTTATTATGGTCTTAATCGGTCTATAGCCCGATACAGCTCCCATATAAATCGATCTCTTTATTTTATTTCTATCGCTCTCATAGCAGAGCAAATCTTTTCTTATATCCTTTTTTTGCCTAAGAAGAGATGCCGCAAAAAAAACTCGACAAAAGCGATCCATGGTGGAGGGTATATAAGATTCGGCCCGGCTGAACTTAGCACGCTTTTACTTGTTTTATTTCATCTATAGAGTAAAAATTAGTGGGCAAAGAATAAAAAAGTTTAAATCAGTAATAACGTGGAAATATCTTCGTATTTCTCATTTCTTGTTATACTACGTTTTAGGAATTAGGATAACTTTAGGATTTTAGATAGACATGATGCAAATTATAGCCATATACTGATATACCTGACATATTTTCTTCAAAATCGGCTTTTCGATCAATTTTAATAAAGTTCGGACGAGAAAAAAATCTCATATAATGATTCTAACATCATGGGCGGGTCAGTAGTCGTATACTCTCTATAGGGGTTTGAAGAAAATAACGGGCACAAATAAAGCTCATGTACAAGAGTTAAGCCGTTTTGCGGATTGTGGCTAGCAACTCAATCGGCTGAGTAAACCAGGAGATAAGGAGTTTTAGTCTCCGGCTAACTCCATATCCACAGCCAAATTCATACTTCATGGCAGCTATAACATAGGGCGTAACCAATCGGCGTCGTTGTGACGCCTTTTCCAAGCCTTCGCTCATCCGGTATGGCGGTAATATCGGCCCTGTTCCTTTCAACTAAATCCGCCAGATAGGATGTCCGTATTCTTGTTAGAGAATCTTCCAGGTTCAATAACGCAAATCATGACCCTTAAAATATTTGCGGCTGTCGCCATTATTGTGGATATCCATTTGAAATCTTCTTCTTTGCTTTTTCAAAGTATTCTTATATTCTTTGTAGCGAGTGATATTCTACCAACCCGGCGCCTCAACCCAATTTTTTACAGTTCTATGGGTGAACTAGTGGCACATTATAGCCCACTACCGTTAACGGATGTAAAAAATAGGTACATGTGAAACCATGGGGATTTTTTTTGATGTGTCCATAATAGAGATGAAGGAAGCTCAAGATAAGCCCGGGTTTTGCCAAGTCAAATCCAGTTGCTTGGTATCCTACATCCACAAGTCACGACTTTGCTATTCAACAAGTTTCAGTACATTTGTGTATCAATCACTTCATGAAACTACCAAACAATGCAAAAAATTTCCTATATTTGCACACACTTCTGTATTAAAGAAAATTAGGTTGGAATTTAAATTGTATGTATGTTTGTTTTTTATACCCTCCACCATAGGATGGGGGTATATTAATTACGTCATTCTGTTTGTAACTCCTCAAAATATTCGTCTGAGACCCCATATCCATATATTCTTGATCGTCGTGACATTTTGTGTCGATCTAGCCATGTCCGTCCGTCTGTCTGTCCGTCCTTCCATCCGTCGGTCTGTCGAAAGCACAGTAACTTTCGAAGGAGTACAGCTAGCCGCTAGAAATTTTGCACAAATACTTCTTATTAGTGTAGGTCGGTTGGGATTATAAATGGGCTATATCGGTCCATGTTTTGATATAGCTGCCATATAAACCGGTCTTGGGTCTTGACTTCTTAAGCCTCCAAGTTTTGTTTGTATCGGCTGCCATATAAACCGATCTTGGGTCTTGATTTCTTGAGCCTCTAGAGGGCGCAATTCTTATCCGGTTTGGCTGAAATATTGCATGACGTGTTTTGTTATGACTTTCAACAACTGTGCTAAGAATAGTTCAAATTGGCCCATAACCTGATATAGCTGCCATATAAACCGATATGGGGTCGTGACTTCTTGAGCCTCTAGAGGTCGCAATTATTATCCGATTTGGTTGAAATTTTTACAATGGCTTCTCTCATGACTTTTAACATAAGTGTCGAATATGGCATGAATCGGTTTATAGCCTAATACAGCTCCCCTATAAACCGATCGCCCTATTTTACTTCTTCAGCCCCTTACGTGCTCAATTCTAACTAGATTTGGCTGAAATTTTACATAATGACTTCTACTATGGTCTCCAATATTCAGTTCAATTATGGTCCGAAATGAACCATATCTTGATATCGCTCTAATAGCATAGCAAACCTTTTCTTTTATCCTTTTTTTGCCTAAAAAGAGATGCTGGGAAAAGAACTCGACAAATGCGATCCATGGTGGAGGGTATATAAGATTCGGCCCGGCCGAACTTAGCACGCTTTTACTTGTTTTCTTTAAGAGCTCCAATAATCGATTGGAGAATGACTTAGAAACCATTTCGAATTCAACACATATGCGTCTCAAATGGAATTGTAAAATGTTAATTGTTTAGCATATTGTTCACGTATTCCTGATTGTTTTCATGAAAGAAATATTTTATTGACTTAATTTTGTGGCTGGCAATAAAATGTGTAATTTTGAGAAATAATTTGTGGGGGACAATCGAATCGGGACTGGATGAAATATTCAAAAGATATTTTAAATGTTTGAATATTTAATCAAAAGTGTTTCATTTCAGTAGCATTATTCGTGGCTTTGTCCGTAGACTGCCCTGGCCCAATGTCGCACAAGCGATGAGATGAGTTTTTTTTTTTGGGGAACAGACGAAGGTGAAGGGCAAAAACTGCAAACGAAAGGGAAACATTTTGCCTCCTAGAATAGAAATGAAGGATTTTACGATGACAAACAAACCTTGAAATAACCTCTCCTTAGGGTGGGCAGTAGAGTAATCACTTCAATACGGTTCTGCAAAATTGTCAACGCCTTCACAAAAGTTTAACAGCTTTTTTCACAACACAATGCGACAATATTTGGCATGATACAAGCTGACAGGGAAGAGGTTTACATTCTAAGGAAATCCCAACATCAAAGAGGAGTTTTGAACGGCGTTCGCTGTCACCCCACTAACACACCTCATGGCCATTATAGCCTTTTATGGTTTTCATCTTACGGGCTTTTCCCGTTTTTTTTTTTGTTTTCTCGCTTACGTCCTGGTCCTCCCTCTAAATGTCATGATTAGAATTGCAGACGATTTTTATTTCTTCTGGTCAATGCTTTGTCAAGCAACTCTCGTGACCATAGATGACACTAAAGCCATGGCCTGCAGATAGCCAAGGGACGGAGCCGTGGAGATTGCCAGGAAACTGTAACTAAAGTTTTATGTTCTTCTTTTTTGTTCGTCAATTTTGACTTCCTTTTTTATTACCCGAAAATAACGTTTAATATTATGTTACGCATTCATGGCAAATGGAGGCAAAAGTTTCCTTTTTGAAAAAGAGCCGGAGGTTTTGCATCATGGTCCGACTACCTCTCCTCGGTCACTGTCAAATGAAACGTTACGAAATGCTGAGTTTTTTTTTTTATTCTGTGGCCCCAAGAAAAATTCGTTCGCAAAAAATCCCTTGAATTTTCATTAAGGAAATTGATTGCGGAAGGTGAAGTGGGTGGAGAAATGTGTAGTTGCTGTGTTTTATATGGCAACAAAGCCTAAGGAATGGTGTATTCTCCTCAGCTTTGGCTCAGGTTGTCATGTGAGTATATTAAAATATTTTATAATGAACATTGAAAAATTAAATCTTGCGTTTTTTTCTCGTTTCGGCAAAAATGAAAACACATCACGTCAACATTTTAATATGATTAATTTACACGTTAATCAGGACGGCAGAATACAGGTCAGCTGCAACCCACAAAGCCTTATGAAGATGAGAGCAGGGAAAATAAATTATTAATCACTGCTATTGGACAATGTCATTCAAAGCACACCATCCAGCCAAAAGGCGTATCCCTGGCAATAAATCAATAAAAGAAGTACTTATTTGTCAATTATATAAGCCTAGAAAATATCTGCTTCTTTGTTGTTTTTATATCCACCACAAAATGATGAAGGGAATATAAATATTGTAATTTTTGTACTGCTGTAATCTCAGTATAGTTTTTATACCTTCTACTTTAGGATGGGGATATACTAATTTCGTTTGTAACTCCTCGAAGTATTCGTCTAAGACCGCATAAAGTATATATATTCTTGAACGTCATGCCATTATAAGTCGATCTATCCATGTCCATCCGTCCGTCCATCTGTCCGTCCGTCTGCCGTCCGTCCGTCTGTCCGTCCGTCCGTCCGTCCGTCTGTCCATCCGTCCGTCTGTCCGTCCGTCTATCCGTCCGTCCGTCTGTCCATCCGTCCGTCTGTCCGTCCGACCGTCTGTCTGTCGAAATCACGCCAACTTTCGAAGGAGTAAAGTTAGCCCCACATCGAGGGGCTTTAAACAATGTACGGAGCGACACACTGATCCAATCCGTAGACCAGTACCGGGTGGACCCGGTCCTTAGAGACTGGATAAACCATATGCTAAGGAACAGGTGGATAAACTGGGTTTCCCATGGAATAAATATAATGGAGAAAGTGGCACAGGGCACGCCACAGGGGCGCATTTTATCGCCACTCCTATGGTTGACCACCATAAATGACCCATTACGGATGCTGATTGAGGAAGTATTTGAATCCGTCTGCTATGCAGACGATGTTATAATACTTCTGAGGGGTAAGGATCCGAACGAGCTATTCAGGAGCGCCGAAAGGGTCTTGCGTATGGCATATGACTGGGCTAGACCCAGAGGTCTCAATGTTAACCCAGAGAAGACTGATAAATGCCTGTTCACTAGACAGACGAAGGTGGGCCGATTTAAGGCACCACGTTTAATCAACGAAACGATTTCGGTATCTGACAAGGTCAAGTACTTAGGTGTGATTTTGGACAGGAAACTGAATTGGAAGTGTCACATTCTTGAGCGTACTGAGAAGGCTTATAGATGTTGGGCACTATGTAGACGGGCCGTAGGCTCGAAATGGGGCCTTAATCCTAGGATAGTCCACTGGCTCTACAGGAGCGTGATTAGACCAATATTTACTTACGCCTCAGTTTTTTGGTGGACTGCTTTGGAGAAAAAGTGCAACATAAGGACCATCCAACAGGTTCAGAGAACTTGTTGTCTTGCAATAAGAGGAGCGATGAGGACCACTCCCACTAGGGCATTGGAGACTATTCTAGATATCCGCTCCACTGACATACAGATTAAGTGTAAGGCAGCCACTGCGGCAATGAGACCTAAGGCGTTGGGAGAATGGGTTGAGGATGGGAGCAGCTCATATCATCGCGGTATAATCGAGGCGACGGTAGGCGGCAACCTGGAAGGAAAGGAAGAGGTTTCCGATCGGATACCTGAGATGAACCTTCAAGACGAGTCCAAGGACTAGTGCCATGGCCACAGTCATGGATTGACGGAACCCTAGTATTGCCATCTGGAAGATCATGTTACACGGATGGATCAAAGCTAGAGGACAGAGTGGGCCTGGGGGTTTACATTGAAAACCCAGGAACTGACATCTGTTTTACACTGCCTGACCATAATACGGTCCTGCAGACGGAGATCCGGGCGATCACTGAATGCGTAAAGTGGAGTGGTGCTAACGCGAGGATGTCGAGTGTGAACAGCTTCACCGACAGTAAAATTGCCATAACAACCAAGACGGTAAAGTCACGAACAGTCTTGCAGTGTAAGAAGGAGATTAACGCCTTCTCTGAGGATGGGAAAATCCGCATCGTTTGGGTGCCGTGCCATAACGGAGTAAGGGGAAATGAAATGGCTGACGATTTGGCGGTGAAGGCCAGAGGACTGCCGTCAATAAACTTGGTTAATCCGAAGCCTTTCGGGTCGACGGAGTCCGAGTTAAGAGAGTGGGTGACGAATGCTCATGCAACATTGTGGAACAACAAAACGGTCGGAAGGACGGCGAAAATACTATGGGGCGATTCAGATCGTGAGAAGACGAGGCTATTACTGAAAGGAAGCAATAAGGAGATCATGACGGGACACATAGGACTACGAGCTCACTTATGTAAAATCGGTGCGGCAAGTGATAGCATATGCAGGGCATGCGGGGAAGAAGATGAGACGTTGGAACATTTCCTTTGTCATTGCCCGGTTTTCGTGTCCAACAGATACCGGTACTTAGGTGGAGACACTATATCAGACATGAACCAACATAGGGGAGTGGTAATGAAAACAATTAAGGATTTTGTAAGTAGCACGGAATTCCTAACTTAAAATTTTTTTTTTAAAGGTTGCTTTACAGTTTTTAGAGCGCACAACAAGCCGATTACTGGTTTAGGTGTATGTCCACAGTGGCATGGGGCGGATTAATATCTGCACCCTCTTTTCAACCTAACCTAACCTATTTAGAACCAAATGATCGATGCAAACAATAACCTGTTAAAGTTATAAAACAAGTTTGAGAGCAAATAAAAATTAGCCAAAAAAAAAATCATCAAAATTCTGAAACTGATTCATCGAAGCTATCACCATAAAACTAAAATATTCGCAGAGACAAGCACATTTTGAATGATCGGCCTATAAATAGTGTGTTGGCAAGTAGTACACAACTAAGCTGGCCACAACTTTCAACTAAAAATTTGAGATATCTTTACAAACTTCATAGGAATAGAAGAATTTTGAGAAATTTTCGATTTTGAAGAATCGAAGAAAATGGTAGAAATTGTAAAGTTAAAAGATAAGATGAAATATTAACATTTTTAAATTATTTATTCGATTTTTGAGCTTTTAAACATTTTTATACCCTCCACCATAGGATGGAGGGTACACTAATTTCGTCATTCTGTTTGTAACTACTCGAAATATTCGTCTGAGACCCCATAAAGTATTTATATTCTTGATCGTCGTGACATTTTATGTCGATCTAGCCATGTCCGTCCGTCCGTCCGTCTGTCTGTCGAAAGCACGCTAACTTCCGAGGGAGTAAACCTATCCGCTTGAAATTTTGCACAAATACTTCTTATTGGGGTAGGTCGGTTGGTATTGTAAATGGGCCATATCGGTCCATAACCTGATATAGCTGCCATATAAACCGATCTTGGGTCTTGACTTCTTGAGCCTCTAGAGGGCGCAATTCTTATCCGATTTGAATGAATTTTGGCACGACGTGTTTTGTTATGATATCCAACAACTGTGCCATGTATGGTTCAAATCGGTTCATAACCTGATATAGCTGTCATATAAATCGATCTGGGATCTTGACTTCTTGAGCTTCTACAGGTCGCAATTACTATCCGATTAGCCTGAAACGTCTGCAAATTTGGAACAAGTATCTATCTTGGCCTAGAAGCGAAGCCCATTGAAAAAGGAAAACATCGGTTAAGATTTGGATATATCTACGATGAACATGTTCGTCCGATTTAAACTAATATGACAATAATGAGGTCATTCGTTGAACGATTCTCACGCGTTTCAGCTCTTCTCTGATGATTCCCGTCATCGCCGTTGTATTTTATAGAAGTCGGTTAAGATTTAGATATAGCTCCCGTGTATAGGCATTTCTGGGTTGTCACTTTAAAGATCTTTGCATTAATCAAATCATTTCAAAATTACGGATTTTGATCAAAATTCTTCATTTTGAATTTAAGCTAATTTTAATTTTGAAGCTTTAGTCAATCTCCATCTTTGATCGCACATATCAAGTTCTTCGCCCTGTATCTCTTTACGGGTAAACAAAGAATATTGGGCAAGAATTTCTATGCTATTGGAGCTATATCAGGTTATAAACTAACTCTCGGACCATACTTGGCTTGAATTGGAGACCATAGAAGATGCAATTGTGTACAATTTCAGCCAGATCGAATAAGAATCTCGCCCTCGAGAGGCTAAAGAAGTAAAATCGGGAGATCGGTTTATATAGGAGCTATATCAGGTTTTGAACCGTTTAGGACCATACTTAACACAGTTATCAAGAGTCAAAATAAAACACTTCGAGCAAAATTTCAGCCAAATCGGATAAGTATTGCGCATTCTTGAAGCTTAAGATGTCAATCTGTCTTGGATCTTGATCTATGGCAGCTTTATCAGGTTATGAACCGATTTTGACCAAGAAGTCATGATACGGGATCGGTTAATATGGCAGCTGTATTAAAACATGGGCCAATATAGTCCGTTTTCAATCCCAAGCGACGTGCACTAATAAGAACTATTTGTGCAAAATTTCAATCGCCTATCTTCATTGCTTCCAAAGTTAGAGTGCTTTCGGAAGAAATACCCAATACAGAAATTCGAAGTGGAACTTACAAAACGAATTTTCATAATATTGCTGACTTTTTATGTATTCTCAAATTTACAACTATAAACTAAAGTTTTTTTTTCTTTTCTTCTTACAACTTTAATTATATTGTTTATGTTTTTTGGTAAGTACAAGCAGGAATATTCTTTTTCAAACGCGATGCTGATGTTATTTCTAATCTATTCATCACTCTCTATGACACACATGATTAGGGTATATAGAGATTTTAAAGACGTAACTTGAAATCTACTGCATATTTAAACAAGACAAAGAGGTGGTTTGAAGATATGCCACATAAATTCCCAAAATATAGTAAACAAGATTGATGAGTTTAAGCATATATTGGACAAGTAAAAGCGTGCCAAGTTCGGCCGGGCCGAATCTTATATACCCTCCACCATGGATCGCATTTGTTGAGTTCTTTTCCCGGCATCTCTTCTTAGGCAAAAAAGGATATAAGAAAAGATTTGCTCTGCTATTAGAGCGATATCAATATATGGTCCGGTTTGGACCACAATTAAATTATATGTTGGAGACCTGTGTAAAATGTCAGCCAATTCGAATAAGAATTGCGCCCTTTGGGGGCTCGAGAAGTAAAATAGGGAGATCGATTTATATGGGAGCTGTATCGGGCTATTGACCGATTTAGACCATAATAAACACGTATGTTGATGGTCATGAAAGGTTCCGTCGTACAAAATTCCAGGCAAATCGGATAATAATTGCGCCCTCTAGAGGCTCAAGAAGTCAAGACCCAAGATTGGTTTATATGGCAGCTATATCAGGTTATGGACCCATTTGAACCATACTTGGCACAGTTGTTGGATATCATAACAAAACACGTCGAGCACAATTTCTTTCCAATCGGATAAGAACTGCGCACTCTAGAGGCTCAAGAAGTCAAGACCCAAGATCGGTTTATATGGCAGCTATATCGAAACACCGACCGATATGGCCCTTTTACTATCTCAACCGACCCACTCTAATAAGAAGTATTTGTGCAAAATTTCAAGCGGCTAGCTTTACTCCTTCGGAAGTTAGCGTGCTTTCGACAGACAGACGGACGGACAGATGGACGGACATGGTTAGATCGACATAAAATGTAGCGAGGATCAAGAATATATATACTTTATGGGGTCTCAGACGAATATTTCGAGTAGTTACAAACAGAATGACGAAATTAGTAAACCCCCATCCTATGGTGGAGGGTATAAAAATGCGGAAATTGACATAATATGTCTATCGGAGGGGACTGTCGGAGACTTGGTTACATACTGCAATACCAGATAGCTGGATAAACTTGAATGGATATACTGTATTCATATCTGATAGAGAACGAACGTGGGAGTGGTGTTGCCATATATGCAAGGAAATCTAATCCTAAGGATCAAACGGAATATGTATTCGTGGAGGTTTTGTTTAAATTTAAAAAAAAATATATTGATTGGTTGTATCTACCGGCCAAACAATACAATAGATTAGAATCAAATTCATAACGTCTTAGAGACCACAACATTGGGATATAACGATGTTAATATAGCTGGTTACTTTAATTCCAATATACTTGTAGATTCCCTATTGACGGATAATATGTTGGCATTGGGTCTCTCTCCTATCAATTCTAGAAACCCCACTCATTTCTTGTTAACTGTTAATACCCTTTTAGAAATGTTCTTTGTAAATATTCCGTCTAATATTTCGCTCTATGTCCAATATTGCTGTCCCTTGTTTCTCAAGTTATGATTGGATTTATCTGGCTTACAATTTCGCACAGCAATTTCAAAAATTTGGCCTATTCTGCCTTAGATGAAAGGATTCAGGATGTCTATTGGAATGGGATATATGATATGTTGACTATGACGCAACCCTTGTTTTATACGAAGAATTCCGCACGACAAGAAATAAAGTTAATGCACTCATTAGAGATGCAAAATTACGATATTATTCCTCCAAATATTGTTAGACACGAAAGGCAAGTGGAGGGTTATAAAAGATATCGGAATTGCAAAATCCAAGGCAATTTCTAATTACCATGGTGATATAAACGAGTTGAATGAAACTTTTGTTAATAATCCGACCCTAGATATAGACTCGACTTTTTACCAAGACATTAATAGGCTTCCGGAAAGCACAAATGTTGATTGCAGTTTTGAGTTTAGATGTGTATCGCATGACGAAGTTTTACATAGTCTTAGACAGGGCTGTGGAGTCTAGACCCAGGGTCAAAGTCGGGGTATTAAGCCGGAGTCGGGGCTAACGTGCTCAACTCCGAAACAATCTCCGACTCAAAAGTCGACTCCGACGTCGACTCCGGCCTTAAAAACTCGACTCCGCAGCGCTGGTCTTAGATCAGTCAGGTCAAATGCTATTGGACTTGACCCAAGATTCATTTGAATATTAGTTCCTTACCTTCTACCTTATTTTACTCATCTCTTTAGTTCAATTCTAATCTCCAGTGCATATCCGACTATTTGAAAAAGATCAAAGATAATCCCCAATCCCTAAATTTAATTGTGATTCCCGTCCGATTTCTATATTATGTTGGCTCTCGAAAGTTTTCGAAATGATTTTGCATAAACAAATGTCCGAATATCTCCATCATGAATCTTTGTTGTCCGATAGAAAAATCCGGGTTTCTTGCCCATCATTGGTGCCTTGGTGCATTAGTTAAAGTTTCGAAATCAATTAGAAGTGACATTGATTATGGCAATGTTAGCTTTCTCGTCCTACTAGATCATTCCAAGGCTTTCGACTCGGTTGATCATCATAACTTAGCTCAGAAGATTTTTCAATTTCAGCGATACTTCAAATTGGTTCAATCATATCTTAGTAATCGGCAACATACAGTGTACGTAGGAGATTCAATATCAGAGCCAATTCTAGTAGTCTGCTCTTTTTTCGCTCTTCGAAAACGATCATCCTACCTATCTGGACAATAGCCAAATCCTTATGAATGCTGACTACGTTCAGTTAATCATATTTGTGAATACGTTGCAAAACTCAACGAGGACCTGTCCTGCGTCCAAAAGTGGGCTACAGCAAATGGTTTTTTTCTGAACCCCCAGAAATCGAAAGTTATTGTTATTCACAATAATAAAAGATTCAGTTTGCGAGACCTGGATATCACTATAAATCAACAGAAAATTGACATTGTGCCTAGTGTTAAGGATTTAGGTACGAATTTTTACAGTTCTTTAAGTTGGTCAAATAATATAAATGCTGTTCCGGGGCAGACATATGCAAAGCTGCGTGCACTGTGGATAACACACTCTTATACTTAATTTACTTACTTTAATTGGCTATGACAGAATATTTGTTCCACTAGCCGAAAGTAGAATAGCGTTCCAAGAGCCTCGATCTTCTGCGCTCATTCTAAAATCTCGGACACCAAGTTTCGAGGTGTCTCCCACGACTTGATCTTTCCATCTTATACACCAATGGAACTTTGAATTCTGTTAGCAAAGACATTTCTAATTCCTGGTCTGATCTATGGGTGTGAACTTTTTTCAAACTGTAGTATTCAACGGCATTATTAGGTTTGTCTATGGTATAAGAAGGTCTCAACATGTTTCTCACTTGGCTACTTCCCTTTACGGCTCTAGCTTCAACAATCTGCTTAGAATTAGATCTCTACTACGTAAAATCATTTGGAAGCATACACCTAAATATCTCTACGACAAATTAATATTTGCCCAATCTAGAAGAGGTACGAAACTTGTCCTTTTCGAAGAAGAAGTCTAGCATCCCAGTGACAGTTTTATACGAATACGATACGTATTTGGAATACTCTTCCTCACAATATCCAAAACATCCGCATCGCGTCAATTTTTAACAAGTAAAAGCGTACTTAGTTCGCCCGGGCCGAATCTTGGGAACCCACCACCATGGATTCTGCTAAAATATAGGAACTATATCTAGTTACAGACCGAATTGGATCGTACTTGGCGCAGTTGTTGAGAGTCATAACAGAACACTATATGCAAAATTTTAGCCAAATCGGATACTGGACTCAAAAAGTCAAATCGGGAGATCGGTTTATATGGGAGCTATATCAGGTTCTTGACCAATTTGGACTGTACTTGGCACAATTGTTGCAAGTCGTACCACAACACTATGCGCAAAATTTCAGCCAAATGGGATAAAAATTATGACTTCCATCGGCTCAAGAAGTCAAATCGAGAGATCGGTTTATATGGAAGCTATATCCAAATCTGAACCGATATGGCCCATTTGCAATCCCCAATGACCTGCATCAATATAAAGTATCTGCGCAAAATTTCAAGCTAGCTCTACGTGTTCGACCGCTATCGTGATTTCGACAGACGGACGGACGGACATGGCTAGTTCGAAACAGAATTTCGAGACGATCAAGAATATATATACTTTATGTGGTCCTATTTCATTATTTCGAGGTGTTACAAACGAAATGACTAGATTAGTATACCCCCATCCTATGGTGGTTGGTATAAAAAAAGACGGTGCATTTTTCTTCGACATTATCTGTTTAAAATGTTACTTTTTTATACCCACCACCATAGGATGGGGGTATACTAATCTATTCATTCCCTTTGTAACACGAAATATTCGTCTAAGACACCATTTAGTATATATATGTTCTTGATAGTCTAGACGCTCGGAGCCGATATAGCCGCCGTTCTCCCGATTTGACTTCTTGAGACCCTGGAAGCCGCAATTTGCATTTAATTTAGCTGAAATTTTGCGTGTAGTGTTCTGTTATGATTTCCAATAACTGTGTCTAGTACGTTTTGAACTGGTCCATAACCTGATATAGCTCCCATATGAACCGATCTCTCGATTTGACTTCTTGAGCCTTTACAAGCCGCAATTTTTGTCCGATTTGGCTGAAATTTCGAATGTTATGTTCTGTTATGACTTACAAAAACGGTGTCAAGTACGGTCCGAATCGGTGTATAACCTGATATAGCTCCCATGTAAAGCGGTCTCAATCATCTGTGTTCGATTCGATTGAACTTAAACTTGAATCGGACTGCACTCATGGATATGTAAGAAGTTTGCCCCTGTTCCTTAATGCCCCTGTTAAAAGTTTTAAAACTGGGTCACCCATTTTCTCATGTATGAAAAATCCATGCCCTTCAAGATTAAAATAAATGTTTATGATTTCACAGTGACGGCAATTTTATTTGTTTTTGTCAGCGACAAATTAAAAATGAAATTGTTCGAAATCATGGATTCTAACAATTGTGGCCCATTAAAAATAATCTTGTGGCGTGTAAGAGAAAACCACCCAAACAACATCTGGTCACTAAATTTATGAGCGTCGAATATCACCGAGCGCACGTCTTCATGAAGATGGCCATACCATAAAATTATTTTGAATTGCGATGAAAACCACGAAACTGTGTGATTTTTCGCTGTTTCCGCCTCTCACTTTTGTTTTTGAGGAGAGATCTTTTCGGCTATAGCATTTTTGGCGCTGACCTTTGCTTTATTGGTCTGGGAGGCTTATTATAAATTATTTTTGATGTGTTTTTCCACACAGTAAAGTAAACTTTTATTTGATTATACACAATTCAAACAATTAGCTGAACAAATTTACGCCTACACCTCCTTAGCGACATGTGCTGTGATTTTTTAAGCAATACTTCTAAGGGCCGCATCGCATCACACTTTCAAAGATTTAAAACTTGTACGAGGTGCAATCAGTAACGCTAAGATTAATGAGAGATCTTTACAAAAAGAAAATGCTAGTTTATTTTACCCACCACCATATAAGAGGGCATTCTCCATTTTACACGTTAACAAGTTAATGAAGACGTATACGGACCAAATCGGACCATGCTTAGGTATCGCTCCAATAAAAATTAATCTCCCAATTTCACTTCTTGACTTTGCAGCAATTCTCATTCTAGCTAGCTGATCTAGCTGATCTCGTTATGGCTTCGTAGTAAGTATAATTCAAGACTACCAATGCAAATGCAAATTTGACCATGAACATTTCATTAAGAAACAGGGCTAAACTTCACACATATTAAGGAGTGCTGATCGATTCAAGCTTTAATCCCAATTATAAGGGCCCACCTTTTCATAGCCGGGATGGGGGCGGACCCTCCCCCTTACACCAAAAGTACCACTCCCAAATAAAAGTCGACCGATCGGGACAATATGGGATTCAAATGAAAGTTATTCAGGAGTCGAATACGAATTTTATAAAAAAATTGGGTTGACCGATAAGGACATTATGGATATCAAATGAAACGTATTGTAGAGTATATATAGGTATTACAAATTGGGTCCAAGTACCCAGGAAGTCGCCCTAAACCAAAACTTCTAAAAGCAGACAAAGCAGACAAATGACCATATGAGACTCGGTTTGTTTGTTCCGTAGAATCAAAAAAAAAAAGAAAACATAGGTTATATAATTTGTATACCCACCACCGAAGGATGGGGGTATATTCATTTTGTCATTCCGTTTGCAACACATCGAAATATCCATTTCCGACCCTATAAAGTATATATATTCTTGATCAGCGTAAAAATCTGAGACGATATAGACATGTCCGTCCGTCTGTCCGTCTGTCCGTCTGTCTGTTGAAATCGCGTTACAGTCTTCAAAAATAGAGATATTAACTGAAATTTTGCACAGAGTATTGTTTTGTCCATAAGCAGGTTAAGTTCGAAGATGAGCTATATCGGACTATATCTCGATATAGCCCCCATATAGACCGATCTTCCGATTTAGGGTCTTTGGCCCATAAAAGCCATTTTTATTATCCGATTTTGCTGAAACTTGGGACAGGGTCGTAGGCCCATAAAAGCCACATTTACTGAAATTTAAGACAGAGAGTTGTGTTAGGCCCCTCGACATCCTTCGTCAATTTGGTCCAGATCGGTCCAGATTTACTTATAGCTGCCATATTGACCGATCCTTCGATTTAGGGTCGTAGGCCCATAAAAACCACATATATCATCCGATGTCACTGAAATTTGGGACAATGAGTTGTGTTAGGCTCCTGGCCCAGATCGGTCCAGATTTGGATAAAGCAGCCATATAGACCGATCACTCGATTTAAGGGTTTTTGCCCATAAAAGGCAAATTTATTATCCGAAGTCTCCGAAATTTGGGACAGTGATTTATATTTGACCCTTCGACATTCTTCGTTTATTTGGCTCAGATCGGTCCAGATTTGGATATAGCTGTCATATAGACCGATCCTCCGATTAAGGGTCTTTTGCCCATAAAAGGCGCATTTATTGTCTGATGTCACCGAAATTTGGGACATTAAGTTAGGTTAAACCCCTTGACCCAAGATTTAGATATAGCTTCCATATAGACCGATCTTTCGGTTTTAGGTTTGGGGCCAGAAGAATCGCATTTATTGTCCGATGTCGCCGCAATTTGGGACAGTGAGTTGTGTTGGGCCCTTCGATATCCTCTTTCAATTTCACTCAGATCGATCAAGATTTGAATATAGCTGCCATATAGACCGATATCTCGATTTAAAGCTTTGGTCCCAAAAAAAGACGCATTTATAATCCGATTTAATTGAAATTTGACACATTGACTTATGTTTGGCTTTTCGACATCCATGTTGTATATGGTTCAGATCGGTTTATTTTTAGATATAGCTACTAAAAAGACCAATATTTTGTTATATACAATAGAACAATGACTTTTAGTTATTAGTATTTGGTCCAAATCGGAACATATATTGATATAGCTGCTGTGGGGCATAAGGTATGAGTTCTGCACCGGATTTTGACGAAAGGTGGTTTACATATATACCCGAGGTGGTGGGTATCCAAAGTTCGGCCCGGCCGAACTTAACGCCTTTTTACTTGTTAGATATCGGATGGTGGCTGACCCCCCCCATTGAGGTTCCAATCATCGGGTATGCGTTCTTCTAGCCAGATTACGCAGATAAGCTGATGCATACGCCTTATCAGCGAGTCGCCTCCTGTCTTAAATAGTTCATTTTCCTTTTTCTTTCTGCGAATAGATTCTCCTCTCTCCTTTTCTCCCGATACCTCTCCTTCATCTGGCGCGTTGCTACTGATTGCAGGGTTGCTCTATATACCGCATTCTTGGCTTCAGTAGCATCTCGACACTCTTGGTCGTACCATGGGTTTCTTGGAGGAGGCTTCCGGTAGCCAAGTACGGATTTCCTGGCATTTTCCATGGAGTGGGCAATAGTTTGCCACTGCGCCATTATATCATCGGAACAAGGTGTGCTTTCATCAAGTAGTTGGGTCAGTCGAGTGGAGTATGTCGCTGCCATTTGTTGTGATTGCAGCTTTTCAATGTCCAGCTTTTGTGCATTGTCAGATCGTATTTTCCTCGCCATTTTCAAACGTGTGCGAACCTTTGCTGCAACAAGGTAATGATCCGAATCTATATTCGCTCCACGGATCGATCGTACATCTAACACGCTGGATGAATGCCTTCCACTATCACAACGTGATCAATTTGGTTTCTCGTGTTTTGATCGGGTGACAGCCATGTGGCTTTGTGTATATTCTCTCACAAGGCGCTCGTAGAAAATATTCTTGGTCTGCTCGTCTTTGTCTTCCGTCGGGGCATGGGCACAAATAAGGCTGATGTTGAAGAGTTTGGCTTTTATGCGAATTGTGGCTAGTCTCTCATCCACCGGAGTAAAGCTGGAGACAAGATGTTTCAGTCTCCGACTAACCACAAATCCACTGCCATATTCATGCCTCGTGTTATGGCAGCTATAGTAAAGTTCGTCACCGTTTGGTGTTGTAGTGACGCCATTCCCAGTCCATCGCACTTCCTGTAAGGCGGTCATATCTGCCTGGTACTTCTCTAATACATCCGCCAGCGCGTACACTGCACCTTCTCTATAAAGAGTGCGTACATTCTAGGTGCAGATTGGCAAATCATTGTCCTTTTTTCGTTTGCGTGGATCGTGAACGTTGGGGGTCCGTTTTTACTATTCCTTTGTTTCTCATAGTAGTTCTCATAGTTTTCCGGGGGCGGGTTAGTGGCCCAGCGCCCCAACCGCATGGGTTTTGTGGATTTTCCCATGAACATTCCATTAAGGAAAGAGGCAAACTTCTCACATATCAATTAGTGCTGTCCGATTTAAGTTTAAGCTCAATGATAAGGGGTTCAAGGATAAGGCGTGCCTCAGTGCGACGCCTCATTGTGGAGAAGTATTTTCATTGCTGCCATACCAAATGATACAGTACCTCACCAATATCGTCAGCATTAGGGAAGGATAACCACCGCTAAAAGTTTTTCAGCGTCATAGGCGGACACATTAATCTCTGTTAGCAGAGTCTATACATTCTTAATCGTCAGGATATTTTAAATCGATGAAGCCATATCCGACTGTCAGTCCACCGAAGAAATAAAGATATCCGGTTGAAAATTTGGACAGATATTTGGACATAAGACATTGCAAAGCGGCCACATCGGTTCAGATTTGAATATAAATCCCATATAAAATGGTCCATTGACTTAACTTCTTAGGCGTCAACTCTACCGTAAGAAAGTTTATTTATAACTTATTTACTAAAAGATACATTACGGCAGGTTTGGAATCTGTGGATCTAAAAAGATGGGTCAGCAGAGGAACTCCTCAAGGAGCTGTACTGTCTCCTCTACTTTGGAATAGAGCCATTAACAATATATTATTGTCTCTGGAAGGAAAAGCGGTAAAAGTGGTCGCGTATGCTGATGACGTGGCAATTGCGGTTAGGGGAAAGTTTCCCAACACTCTAAGAGATATACTTAAGGAAGCTCTACGTGCGACAGTAAAGTGGGCTACCGAAAGTGGTCTGGGTATAAATCCGTGCAAGACAGAAGTAGTTCTTTTCAGCAGGAGATACAAGTTGCCTACAGTGGAACCTGTCTCCTGGGGTGGAAAGAATGTTCCATTTACAGAAAGCGCAATATACCTGGGTGTTTTGATGGATTAAACATCAAATCCAACATTTTGGAAAGGGCAAGAAAGCCCACTCTTGCTCTATACACCTGCAAGAGAGCCATTGGCAAAAGTTGGAGGTTTAGACCGCGTGTAATGCGACCACTGCCATGGGGTTAAGGGAGCTTCTCTTTGGTCTTGCGGCGGCTACGGACAATGTGTTATCCTTGATCCAATATCCGTTGTTCCAGGCAGTGTGGAATACATCCTACCGGAGCCGTTTTTTGATAAAAATTACTGTACCGTTATTCCTATTAGAACCGATTGGAACTACGATATCCCTGGTAACATAAGTTACATAGACTTCCATACGGATGGTTCCAAACTAAACGACCAGTTGGGCTTTGGGTGTACTCTGAAGATCTAGAACTGGTCATATCCAAAAGGTTACCCGACCACTGCAATGTATATTAAGCAGAGATCCTTGCAATTAAGGAAGTGGTAGAATGGCTAAGATATGATGTCATTACGTCGATTTGCCTAAATGTCTTCTCAGACAGCCATTAAATCCCTGGAGAACGTATTTCTGAACACAAAAACCGTTCTCGACTGTTACAGATCTCTTAACGAGATGGCTGAACAGTTCAAAATTCACCTGTTCTGGTTGCCGGCCATAGAGATATCCGAGGGAATTGTAATGCGGATGAGCTTGCGAGACTAGGAACTAGTCCAGGGAAACTGGAATCTGTGGGTATGCCTCTAACGACATGTAAGCTAAGTTTTCAGGACCAGGCTCGCAGGGAAACCACTGATAGATGGTCACAAAGAGGGGGCTGTGAGTATTCCAAAACCATGTGGCCTAATCTAGATTTGAAGAGGTCTACTGCTATGCTGGCTTGAACAGACGTCTCAGTCATTGTGTCCGTCGTGACAGATCACTGTATAATCGGAAAACATGCTGACTGGCTGAAGGTTGCCTGCAACGACTTTTGCAGAAGCTGTGAGGACATCGAATAAGAAGAGACTATAGAACACATTTTGTGTGTGTGTGTCCCACTCAAGCAGTCAGAAGGAGTTCCACTTTAGGTTCTCATTTCCTTGAGAACTAGTCTGATTTGGCGGATGTGAACATTCGCAAGTTATTAGGCTTTTTAAAGCGATCTGGATGGTTCAACGATAGGAACTGGAAGGCATTTTCCTTCTTCTGTCCCTGTGGTATCTGACATCAGACTAAGTGAGTCTGATGGCAGACTGCCACTTAAACCTAACCTAAGCTAACCTAATTTCATTGACCCCTAGAAGCCTCAATTTTTATACAAAAATGCAAAAGTTGCCCATGAAAATTCCACTAGGAACAGGGGCAAACTTCTCACATATCAATGAGAGCAGTCCGATTGAAGTTTAAGTTCAATGATAAAGGGCCTCCTTTTTATAGCCGAGTACGAACGGCGTGCCGCAGCGCGACAACTCTTTGGAGAGAAGTTTTACATGGCATAGTACCTCGCAAATGTTGTCAGCATTAGGAGCGGAAAACAACCGCTCAAGGTTTTTTTTGATGGTCTCGCCAGGATTCGAACCCAGGCGTTTAGCGTCATAGGCGGACCTGCTAACATCTGCGCTACTGTGGCCTCAAATTTTTATATGATGTGCCCATAATTTCGCATGTAGGGTTTTTTCATCCGTGGTAAGTGTGGTCCAAATCGGTCTATAACCTGATATAGCTCCATTATATAGACCTATCTCCTAACTATACATTTCTGAAGGTGAAGTAGATAAAACCAGCACTAAAATTCGTCAATTAGTACTTAGTTTCGTACAAATCAAAACGAAAATAACATTCTGTTTATCGAATTTCATGATGCCACCCGACTTTTTCAACCACATCTCATTAAAGTCAAATAGACAAATAAATGGCAAACAAAGTCTGAGACCAACGAGTCAAAAATTTGAGAAAAAATAACGAATGAGAATATCGAAAAATTGTGTGTTTTTTGTAATGTTTTTCCTCTTAGCGGTAAAATTCAGCGATGAAGAGAAAACATAAATAAAACAAATTTGAGGTTAATTAACTTTGACACCCATTGTCTAAATGGCTGTCTGTGTGTTTATTTGTCTGTTCATCTAACCATCCAACCTACCGACTGTATGTCCCTCAGCCTCTTTGCCAGCCTCTTGGAAAAAAAAATCAATTTGAAGCTTCGAGCTGAAAGGTGGCGGTGTTGGTAATGGTGCTGATGGTGCTGATGGTGGTGGCCCTAAGACATAGAAATAGGGGAAAACCAAAGTATCTTTAACCTTTCAAATGCATTATGGAAGTAAGTAAATAAATCTAAAATTGAAAACGAAATTCCACTTGGAGAGAAATATGGCTGGCGGTGAACAAAGCAAGTATGCTCAAATCGTAAAGCAATTAGAGTTTATGACTTTTCAACAACATAGGAAACAAGCAAACAACAGCAGTTGCCTCTTGGCTAATGAGTTGGTCTGCTTTGTATTCCATCAAGACGTCAGATCATCAATATGCGGTTGAGTAATTTCGAACTGTTACGCATTTACGCCAATAAGTTGTAGCAGAATGAGCGCAGCAAAGTAGAGAGAAAAGTTAATCATCAATTTATTCATAAAAAATATACTCAATTTAATAAAATTAATATTGTTAAAGCCAAATTAATTTCGCATCTGCTGGGATTTCTTAAGTTGCACCAAACCTTTACAAATGACCCCAAGTCCAAGTAGAACTCCTGAATATTAACGACCTAGTTGATCTTAATGGTATAATAAGACCACCTTTATTAACAGATTTAGGACCGAGATATTAGTAATAACAAGAAGTTCAGAAAATCTGATTGAAGTGGTATAGGTTTGGAGAGTCTGTATAGAACACTCCACTTCGGGCCATCGATATATTATAAGGTTTAAGATAACAAGGGCCAGTGCCGAATCTTTTAATCTTCCGAAGTTAGGAGAAGACCAAATGCGTAGAATGGGGAAAGATAATCATGGACAGATTTGAACTGACCGTCACTTAAACGTGATGAGTAGACAAAATAACGGTTTCGATAGTAGGTATTTCGAAGTCCGCTATCCTCTTTGCGAATGGTAGTCAGCCCAAAAGAAAACCTCCCTTCTCGAGCTGATTATTGAGATGTGTATTGAATTTTATTGAGATGTGTATTATACACGGCTCAAGGAACCCAATAAGGTTATCAAAGCGGCAAAACGTGCCTCCTGAACCATAAATGACTGAGGAGGGATTTAATACTTCTTATGGGTAAGGATCCGAACCAGCCATGCAGAAGGGCCGAAAAGGTCTTGCATAAGAAAAATGACTGGGCTAAACTCAGGGGTATCAACACAGAGAAGACTGAAATATGCCTGTTCACGAGGAAGACGAAGGTGGGCCAATTTGACGCACCACGTTTCCTCAATAAAAACAAATAAAAAAGCGTTAAGTTCGGCCGGGCCGAACATTGGATACCCACCACCACGGGTATATATATAAACCACATTTCATCAAAATCCAGTGATGAATAAATGTAGCTTTAATGGGCCTAAGACCCTAAATCGGAAGATCGGTCTATATGGCTGCTATATCCAAATCTGAACCGATCTAAGCCAAATTGACAAAGGATGTCGAAGGGCCCAACACAACTCACTCTCCCAAATTTCAGCAAAATCGGAAAATAAATGTGGCTTTTATGGGCCTATGAACTTAAATCGGAGGATCGGTCTATATGGCAGCTGTATCCCCATCTGAACCGATCTGAGTGATATTGACGAAGGATGTCAAAGGGTCTAACACAACTCACTGTCCTAAATTTCAGCAAAATCAGATAATAAATGTGGCTTTTATGGTGCTAAGACCCTAAATCGGAGGATAAGTCTATATGGTAGCTATATCCAAATCTGAATCCATCTGAAGTATGTCAAGGGGCTTAACTTAACTCACTGTCCTAAATTTCGGCGACATCGGACAATAAATGCGCCTTTCATGGGCCTAAGACCTTAAATCGGAGGATCGGTCTATATTTCAGCTATATCCAAATTTAGACCGATCTGATCCAAATTGACGAAGGATGTCGATGGGCCTAACACAACTCACTGTCCCACATTTCAGCAAAATCGGATAATAAATGTGGCTTTTATGGGCCTAAAACCCTAAATCGGAGGATGGGTCTATATGGCAGCTATATCCAAATCTGGATCGATCTGTGCCATATTGCAGAAGTATGTCAAGCGGCTTAACTTAACTCACTGTCCCAAATTTCGGCGACATCGGACAATCAATGCGCCTTTTATGGGCCTAAGACCCTAAATCGGAGGATCGGTCATTATGGCAGCTATATCCAAATTTGGACGGATCTAAGCCAAATTGACGAAGGATGTCGAAGGACCTAACACAACTCATTGTCCTAAATTTCAGCAAAATCGGATAATAAATGTGGTTTCTATGGGCCTAAGACCCTAAATCGGCGGATCTGTCTACATGGCAGCTATATCCAAATCTAGACCGATCTGGTCCAAATTGAAGTGGGATATTGACTGGCATAACACAACTCACTGTTCCAAATTTTGGCAAAATCGGACGGTAAATGCGCCTTTTATGGTCCCATGACCTGAAAACAAGAGATCGGTCTATATGGCAGCTATATCCAAATCTGAACCGATCTAAGCCAAATTGAAGAAGAATGTTGTAGGGCCTTCTATAGCTCATGGTGTCAAATTTCGGCGAGATCGGGCAATAAATGCGCCTTTTATGGGCCCAATACCTTAAATGGATCGATCGGTATATATGACAGCTATATCCAAATCTGGACCGATTTGGACCAAATTAAGGAGGGATGTCAAAGGGCCTAACACAACTCATTGTCCCAAATTTCAGTAAAATCGTCTATATGGCAGCTATATCCAAATCTAGACCGATCTAGGCCAAATTAATGTGGGATGTCGATTGGCCCAACACAACTCACTGTCCCAATTTTCAGCAAAATCGGATAATAAATGTGGTTTTTAATGGCCTAAGGCCCTAAATCAGCGGATCTGTCTATATGGGGGCTATATCAAGATATAGTCCGATATAGCCCATCTTCGAACTTGACCTCCTTATGGAAAAAAACAAGAATCTGTACAAAATTTCAGCTGAATATCTTTATTTTTAAAGACTGTAGCGTGATTTCAACAGACAGACAGGGGACAGACGGACGGACATGGCTAGATCGTCTTAGATTTTTACGCTGATCAAGAATACACATACCTTATAGAGTCTTCTCACGATCTGGATCCCCCATAGGATTTTCACCGTCTTACCGACCGTTTCGCTGTTCCACAATGTTGCATACGCATTCGTCGCCCACTACTTCGGGTTAACCAAGTTTATTGACGACAGTCCTCTGGCCTTCACCGCCAAATCGTCTGCCCTTTCATTTCCCCTTACTCCCCTATGACCCGGCACCCAAACGATGCGGATTTTTCCATTCTCAGAGAAGGTGTTAATCTCCTTCTTACACTGCAAGACTGTTCGTGACCTTACCGTCCTGGTTGTTATTGCTCTTATAGCAATTTTATTGTCAGTAAAAAAGTTTACACTCGAAGTCCTCGCGTTAGCACCACACCACTTCACGCATTCCGTGATCGCCCGGATCTCCGCCTGCAGGAACGTAATATGGTCAGGCAATCTAAAACAGATCTCTGGTTTGCCGCTGTTCCTTAGTGGAATGGTCATGGACAAAATTTGCATTTTTTCACTGTGTTCTCAATATATATCTCCATGCCCACTCTGTCCTCTAGCTTTGATCCATCCGTGTAATATGATCTACCTGATGGCAATACAAGGGTTCCGTCAATCCAAGACTGTGCCGATGGCAGCAGTGCCTCGCACTCGACTTCAAGGTTCATCTCTGGTATCCGATCGAAAGCCTCTTCTCTTCCTTCCAGGTTTTCTATCGTCGCCTCGATTATACCGCGATGGTATGAGCTGCTCCCACCCTTAATCCATTCTCCCATCGCTTTAAGTCTCATAGCCGCAGTGGCTGCCTCACACTTAATCTGTATGTCAATGCGTCGGATATCCAGAATAGTCTCCAGTGCCCTAGTGGACGTGGTCCACATCGCTCTGCCTATGCCAAGACAACATGTTCTCTTAACCTGTTGTATGGTCCTTATGTTGCACTTTTTCTCCATAGCTCCTGTAGAGTTAGTGGACTATCCACGGATTCAGGCCCCATTTCGAGGCCCCATTGTTTGCCTAAAAAGAGACACCGGGAAAAGAACTCGATAAATGCGATCCATGGTGGAGGTCATATAAGATTCGGCCCGGCCGAACTTAGCTCCCTTTTACTTGTTTGCAAATTGAAACAGGGGTAAACTTCTCACATTTCAATGAGTGCAGTCCGATTCAAGTTTAAGCTCAATGAAAAGGGGCCGCCTTTTTATAGCCGAGTCCGAACGGCGTGCGCAGTGCGACACCTCTTCGGAGAGAAGTTCTACATGGCATATTACCTCACAAATGTTCCCAGCATTAGGAGGGGAAAGCCACCGCTGAAAATGTTTTCTGAGGGTCTCGGCAGGATTCGAACCCAGGCGTTCAGCGTCATAGGCAGTCATGCTAAGTTCATTCTTTTTAGTTTATTTTATTTTACTCATAATTAAATTAGCGTTTTATTATTGAAGAAAAAATTTTAATGTAAGTTTAAATGTCATTGAAAATAGAAAAATTTAATTTGGGACAAGGACAACATTTTAGTTTAGCTAAAGACGCAGAAATGCTAAATTTTATTGGAATTTGATTGGAATAAAGAAATGAGACTCATCTTTGAAGTATTTATGATGAGAATCAGTCCGAAATTGGATGCGTTTGCGCAAACTTCAATTTAAATATAGCATTTATATATTAAAGATCCGATTCTATGACTGCCAATCATTATCTTTCGATTAAGGAAAAAACCTTTAATTGACTTTACTCTGTGTATAAATTCTTGCCAGCTCTTTCTTTAAGGTACTTCAAATCATATTGACTTTTGCGAAATCTGAGAGCCAATTTTAAAATAATTACTTAGCAATAACTTTAAGATGAGAATTGTAATTTAAGCTGCTCATAACAAAATCATCTAAAAATAGCAAATAAAAAAACAGCATTTACCTTCGATCATAAAACCTAGTAATTGTAGTAATAAAAGCCATAACGATGGCGGAAACAACCGGCAACGCGGCTTGTGTTAAACGAATTAATAAAATTGCTACAATTCAACAACATTTGTACTGAAATTCACCTAAGTGGCGCTAAGGTGCGTGGCACACATACCCAGGCTGAAAAACGGACTAGTTTCAAAAGAAGTACACCAAAATATGTTGTTGTTGTGTCTATGACTTTCGCCTTAAAAAAGAAACAATGCCAAAGTAACCAGTGATGATGGCTGTTATACAGCAAAGTTATAAAAAAATGTAATGGGCTCTCAGTGTTCCATTTCGGTAAATGTTTCCTAAAATCATAATTTTTAATAGAGGTCTTGGTGTCAAAAAAAAAAAAACGAGAAAAACTAATTACATTTATTTTTGTAGCCGTAGTAATGCTCTTACAGGTGTCATTAGCCTATACTTATACGCAAATTAAATTTGGGGATTGGCTATCCGAGACAGGTGATGAAGACTCCCGCAGTGCATGTAGATTTACAACGTGTAGATTAATACAAACCCCGTAAATCGCAAAAATTTTAAATTGTTCTGCTATTGGAAGAAATCTGGTAGAAATAAGATAACTTTACACCTCAATAGTGGAGGCTATATAGTATATCGCAAAACAAGGGCTTCCGGAAGTATTTGAAGATTCAATATTGCATCTTTAGGGAACGTATTTATACCCTACACCACCACTGTGGATTAGGGTATTATAGATTTGTGCATTTGTTTGCAACGCTAAGAAGGAGAAGAGCTAGACCCATTGATAAGTATACCGATCGGCATAGAATGATTCGATTTAGTTATGCTCGTCTGTCCGTCTGTCTGGCAATGTATTCTTGTGATCAAGTTACAGGTCGCATTTATTGTCCGATTGTGATGATGAAATTTTGCACAAGTCTCTTTTTTGGCGCAAGGACAAACGTTATTCAATTGGTTCAGATTTAGATATAGCTCCCATATTTATCTTTCAACCAATATGGCTTTTTAAGGCTGTATAACTAACCTAGTCATTCTGTTTGTAACACCTCGAAATATTGATCTAGAACCCCATAAGATATATATATTCGTGATAGTCTTGACATTCTGAGTCGATCTAGCCATCCCCGCCCGTCTGTCGAAATCACAATAGCGGTCGAACGCGTACAGCTAGCCACTTGAAATTTTGAACAGATACGTAATACTGATATGGGTCATTGGTGATTGCAAATGGGTCATATCGCTTCAGATTTGGATATGGCTCCCATACAAACCGATCTCCCGGGTTATCTTCTTGTGCTCCTGGAAGCTGAAATTTGTGCCCGATTAGGCTAAAATATTTGCGCACAGTGTTCTGTTATGACTTTCAACAACTGTGCAAAGTACGGCCTAAATCGAGTTATAACCTGATATAGCTCCCATATAAACCGATCTCGCGATTTGATTTCTTCAGGCCCTAGAAGCAGCATTTTTTGTTTTGCTCGTGGTATTCTGTTATGATTTGAGAGGTACTATGCCATGTAAAACTTCTCTCCAAAATGGTGTCGCACTGCGGCACGCCGTTCAGACTCGGCTATAAAAAGCAGAACCCTTGTCATTGAGCTTAAACTTGAATCGGACTGCACTCATTGATATGTGAGAAGTTTGCTCCTGCTCTTTAGTGGAAGTCATAACAGAACAAAATTTGCATTTTGTTCTGTTATGACTTCCAATAACTGTGTCAAGTAAGGTCTAAATCGGTCAATAATCTGATATAGTTCCGATCTCCCGATTTGACTTCTTGAGCCCTTACAAGGCGCAATTTTTGTCCGATTTGGATGAAATAGCTCCCATGTAAACCGGTCTCTCGATCATCCTTGCCTAGAAGCTTTAATTTATACTGGTTTGACCGAAGTTTGGTATGTAGAATAATAGTATGCCCTTCAACTAAATTTATTTTGTATAAATTTTAAGCAGAATGCAATCCATGGTGGTTGGTTTCCAAGGTTCGGCCCGGCCGAACTTAGCACGCTTTTACTTGTTAATTGTTCACGGAATACATAAAATGCAAATTTTGCCAATAAACATTCCACTAAGAAACAGTGGCAAATTTCTCACATATCAATGAGTGCAGTCCGATTCATGTTTAAACTCATTGATAAGGGGCCTCCTTTTTAAGCCGAGTCCGAACGGCGTGCCCCAGTGCGACACCTCTATTTGTAGAAGTTTTACATGGCATAGTACCTCACAAATGTTGCCAGCATTGGGAGAGGAAAACAACCGCCGAAAATTTTCTGATGGTCTCGCGGACGTGCTAACCTCTGCGCTACGTTGGCCTATACGAATTGAATAATAGTTTATAAAATTTTTCTATATTTTTTATGCGGCGAACATCAAAAATTGGTGGGACGCCCAACAATATAAATGCACTCTGAATATCACCAAGTTGTGATTGTTAAATTGATAGGATCGTTGGATTGTGCTACTAGAGAAGGGGTCGGATCTGTCGGGGCCTAGGAGTTTATTTTGAACTAAGTGCACCCGGTCCGCTCTGCTGCTGCTTCGTAAGCACCACGCGAAAAATAAGTTTCTTAGTAACTACCATATGTATCTCCCCAGTACAATTTGTTTTTCTACTCCCAAATTCCTTCTATTGAAGCCATATAGCTATGATTGACAAATATTCACATTTTGGGAGGTATTGGTCTAATATGCCCACTTGGGACGGTTTTGTTTTTGGTGCGGCCCCCTGAGTTATTCCACCCAATTTTGAATACTCCATAATTATATTCGTACTCTACTCTTGAATACCTTTCATTGGAGTTACCATATGGTCCCGGTATTTTACACCCGTAAACTTTCTCATATGGTCTTGATCGGCCCATTTCGATTTTTGTGGTATTTTTGGAATGTTTTTGGGCTTTGGTCGGCTTCCTAGACTTTTTTAACCAATTTTAAAAATCATATTCATATTATACTCCCAAATACCTTTCAGTTGAGTCCCACATTGTCTCAATCGGTAAATATGTCCTGCTGGGTGTTTTGGGATGGTAGGAGGCCCCTCAGACTTCAGATCTTGGAGACGCGTGCACCGATTTAAGCGATATTTTGTAAGCCACCTTATGGCACCCCAAAAACCCGAAATTCGTAAAAAATGTTGGGTCAAATGACCTAGGGGGATGTCCCATCCCAAAACCCACTCGAATGGACATGCGTGTCGTTTGAGAGTAGAGTACGAATTTGATATACAAATTTCCAAGCCCTGAGAGGACACTTTCACCGCCTTGGGCAATATGGGTATCAAATAAAATGTATTTAAGAGTAGAGTATGAACTTGGCATTAAAATGTAATCAACATGACATATTTACCTATTGGGACAATATAAGTATCAAACGAAAGCTATTTGGAATCTGTTATAAGAATTTGGTCCAAGGTGTCTACGGGGCCTCCTCAACCCTCAAAACCCCAAAATGGGCATAAATGTCCAACGTCACAAAATGGTTATCGAATGAAAGGTCTTTGGGAGTTGACTAGGAATCTGGTATGCACAATTAGGACAGAGTCTGGGATCGGTCCACCCACAAAATACCCTTCAATAGGACATGTAGTTCGATTGGGATAATATTTCAATTAAAAGAAAGGTGCCAAGGCACGGTGCCAACCGTGCCAAGTACGGTTTAAATCTGTGTATAACCTGATATAGATCCCATATAAACCTATTCAGCAGGCGCTTTAAAGAAGAAACACCTTGTCCCAAGTTAAACAACTTCTTCGCTGAGAGTTTGGGCATATGTTGGGTAAAGGCACGTGCTCCATACTTCCTTACACAAGTATGGAGTTATGAATTTCCCCAATATTATGAAGTTGACCCACCTCAAAATATTGAGTATATAACCATGAATTTCCGTGCAATTTTCATGGAATCCGCAATTGTTTCCGATTTAGCTGAAATTTCTCATTTAGTGTTCTCAACACTCAACAGCCAAGCCAAGTACAGACAAAATCGGTTTATAACATGATATAGCTTCCATATAAAACAACATCCCGATTTCATATTTTGAGCCTCCTAAAAACCGCAATTGTTGTCCGCTTTGGCTGAAATTGGGCACGTAATGTTTTGTTTTGACCTTCAACATTCATGGTAAGTATTGTTCAAATTGGTTCGATAGTATAGATCTCATTAAACAGATCTCGTGGTTAGTTTTCGACTACCCCAAGAGTTTAAATTTTTGGCTGATGTGAAATTTTGTTGGTACAGTATACATGTGCTCTTCAACTAGTTAATTTTTGTAATTTTTCTGTAGAATCCTCGGTAGCCGAAAGTTTTTACTTGGTCAATCTTATCTATACAATATGAAGCTATTATGAATTCAGGATAGGTTGAAAAGTAGGTTTTGACCGTAATCCGCCCATCCCACTAAGGGATGGGCGGATTACTTAAGCCAGTAATCAATCAACTTGTTGTTTGAGGTGACAATATATTGATGGCACTATCGATATTATCGATATTTTAATTTTCGTCTGAATATCGATTGATATTTTTCCCATCAATACTATCGGCAAAGTTCACCTGCAAGGGGCTTAGAACGCGTTTCATGCATTGGGTATATACTGCAGTTGTCAGACCTATAATGTTATATGGTGTTGTGGTCCAGTGGACGCTTCAAAAGTCGACCTTCTGAGATATCCCAGGAAATTGTAAAGCGGACGAGCTTGCGAGACTAAAATCTACCTTAAATATTCCTGGGATACTTAAATCTGTGGGTATGCCTCTAACGACATATGAGCTTAGTTTTCCACCATGGATCGCATTTTTCGAGTTCTTTTCCCGGCATCTCTTCTTAGGCAAAAAAGGATATAAGAAAAGATTTGATCTGCTATTAGAGCGATATCAACATATGGTCCGGTTTGGGCCACAATAAAATTATATGTTGGAGACCTGTGTAAAATGTCAGCCAATTCGAAGAAGAATTGTGCCCTTTGGGGCTCAAGAAGTAAAATAGAGAGATAGATTTATATGGGAGCTATATCGGGCTATAGACCGATTCAGACCGTAATAAACACGTATATTTATGGTCAAAAGAGGATCCGTTGTACAAAATTTTAGGCAAATCGGATAAGAATTGCGACCTCTAGAGGCTCAAGAAATCAAGATCCCAGATCGGTTTATATGGCAGCTATATCAAAACATGGAACGATATGGCCCATTTACAATACCAACCGACCTACACTAATAAGAAGTGTTTGTGCAAAATTTCAAGCGGCTAGCTTTACTCCTTCGGAAGTTAGCGTGCTTTCGACAGGCAGACGGACGGACGGACGGACATGGCTAGATCGACATAAAATGTCGCGACGATCAAGAATATATATACTTTATGGGGTCTCAGATGAATATTTCGAGTAGTTACAAACAGAATGACGAAATTAGTATACCCCCCATCCTATGGTGGAGGGTATAAAAATGTCACGACGTAAAAATTAATATTCTAATACTTTTAAAGTCTTAAAACAATATTTCGAGGAGTTATAGATGAAATGTGCGAAACAATTCGAATTTTTTTGGTTTTCGAACCTTATGGTCTAACCCAAAAAGTTAAGTACTTTGGATTTTGAAGAGTTTTATTGGAATGCAGTCTCTTTTAAAGGTTGGATCCCTTGATATTTTTCGTCCTAAAAACTTTTGAAAGAATTCTGGGGGTCAATGCTAGATAAACTATTCCCACAAGAATTTTAATATTCCCGCAATAATTGGTTTTATTCTTGACCTAGATTCCATATTTGGGTAATCGTGTTTCTACATTTTAATGGCTAGAGATTTCATAGCTATTAACATAGGGACATGATGAGCATATCAGATATGTGAAAATCCTATTGTTTCATACCATGTTATTTCCTATTTTTAAGCTTCACATTTGAAAAAACAATCACCGTTCCACTCTCCAACAACTCTCAAATTTCTGTTGTTTTTCCCTGTTGCTAGTTCAAGGTTCCAGTTGATGTGATTTTGATTTTCCTGTGGGGTGGTGGATTATATTTAGCTTCATGTACTTTTGCTCCTGACAATAGCCGTGCGCCATGCTTTCCTTCAGACGGTGTTTTGTGTGACTGAGATTTGCGTGAAACACGCAACATGAACATCATCATCGAATATTGCTTTTTGGCCTGATATGATGAGGTAGTATTAAGTTGTCCGAATACATGTTTTGGCAGTTGTGAAATGTTCCTAGCCAAAACCGAACAAAAAACTCCCAGAACCAACCCATATGAATGGACAAGTACAATGTTGCGAAAGGAAGGAGAGAGAGAGAGAGAGATGATAGACATTTTTTCCATTTCAACAGCATAAATGACAGTTAATATTTCAATCAAGAAACAAAGGCAGCGGAGGTCGTTTTTTGGGAACTAAATAGAAACATACATATCATGATGAAAATAACATTTATTTCTTGACATTATGAATAAATCAGGCTCCATTTGAATAAAATGTACATCGTATCAGATTCGGCAAAAACACCTAACCAATGTGAATCTCCCACACACATTTGACATTAACATAAAGTTATCAAAAATTATCAACATTTGTAAGTTAAGAAATGTTCAAATCTCTTTCAGCTATAATCCGCTTGTCATAAATCAATCATTGATTGTAAGACAGCTTAAAATGCTTCGTACAATGTTTTGTTGGCAAAGAAGTTAATGAGACGCCAAAATAAAAAGTCGATGTTTTTACAATGCTAAAAACCTGCATTACTACTGAGGAACAAAGTATTATGAGTTTGTATATACTCACATAGGTTTGTGGGTAACGCCCAGTAAAGAGAGCTTACCAGTCCACCAGTTGGATTAGAATCAACTAATGAGACGATCTAGCCTTGTCTGTCTATCTTTGTATGCATTTTTGTAGCTATTAGATCATTCTGAAGGTTGCCTTTGTATATGACACAAGGAAGGAGTATTTTTAAAACGTTTAGCATGATAATTAAATGTTCAAATACATGCTACTTTTATTTCTCGTCCCCCTTCTACATAAGAGTTTAATGCTGCACTATGTAAATTATTTTCGTGTCATTGAGCAGCAGCGGGGGGAAACCCTAGAGCGAAACCTCAAATTGGCGCTAGTGGGAATCTCCAATCTGATCAATCAATAAACACTTCT
Organism: Stomoxys calcitrans; assembly: GCF_963082655.1. NCBI lineage: Eukaryota > Metazoa > Arthropoda > Insecta > Diptera > Muscidae > Stomoxys > Stomoxys calcitrans. The sequence goes on along the minus strand of NC_081555.1, from coordinate 47,190,089 downwards.
TTTCCCAAAGTATTGTAGTAACATTAGAGCAAAAATCTTATATATAACAAGTAAAAGCGTACTAAGTTCGGCCGGGCCGAATCTTATATACCCTCCACCATGGATCGCATTTGTCGAGTTTTTTCCCGGCATCTCTTCTTAGGCAAAAAAGGATATAAGAAAAGATTTGATCTGCTATTAGAGCGATATCCAGATATGGTCCGGTTTGGACCACAATTAAATTATACGTTGGAGACCTGTGTAAAATTTCGCCAATTCGAATAAGAATTGAGCCCTTTGGGGGCTCTAGAAGTAAAATAGAGAGATAGATTTATATGGGAGCTATATCAGGCTATAGACCGATTCAGACCATAATAAACACGTATGTTGATGGTCAGGAGAGAATATGTCGTACAACATTTCAGTCAAATCAGATAATAATTGCGGCCATCGGTTTATATGGCAGCTGTATCAGGTTATTTACCGATTTGAACAGTAAGGTTATTAACTTGACACAGTTGTTGGATATCACAACAAAACACTACCTGCAAAAATTCATTCAAATCGGATAGGAATTACGCCTTCTAGAGGCTCAAGAAGCCAAGACCCAAGATCGGTTTATATGGCAGCTATATCAGGTTATGAACCGATTTGAACCATACTTGGCACAGTTGTTGGATATCATAACAAAACACGTCGTGCAAAATTTCATTCCAGTCGGATAAGAATTGCGCACTCTAGGTTGATATGACAGCATTTACAATACCAACCGACTTACACTAATAAGAAGTATTTGTACAAAATTTCAAGCGGCTAGTTTTACTCCTTCGAAAGATAGCGTGCTTTCGACTGACAGACGGACGGACAGACGGATGGACGGACAGACGGACGGACATGGCTAGATCGACATAAAATTTCGCGACGATCAAGAATATATATACTTTATGGGGTCTCAGACGAATATTTCCGAATATTTCGAGTAGTTACAAACAGAATTACGAAATTAGTATACCCCCATCCTATGGTGGAGGGTATAAAAATCAATTTGTGTTTGTTTGTAGGTTTGTATGTTTGTGTGTTCCTTATAGACTCAGAAACGGCTGAACCGATTTCTTGAAATTTTCACACATGGTGCATAATGACCCCGTGGTGAAAATAGGGTACTACAATTTTTGATATCTGAAGGGGGGCGGACCCTCCCCCTTACCCTAATTTTCAGAAACGCCAGATCTCGGAGATGGGTGGTGCGATTTAAGCGAAATTTTGTGCGCTCTCATATAGTACCCTAAAAATATAAATTTGGTGTCCAAATTTCGGAGGGGGTACCTAGGGGGGCTGTCCCACCCTATAACCTACCACACATATATTTACACCAATCACGACAAAATGGGATTCAAATGAAAGGTATTTAAAATAAGAAAACGTATCTGATATCCAATTGTTGCTAGGGGGATCACCCCAAGCCCCAAAACACTCCTAAATCGGTCATATTTACCGACCATGGCAATATGGGACTCAAATGAAAGGTATATGCGAGTAGAATACGAATCTGATATCCAAATGTGAGACCACGTTTCTGGGGGTCCACCCCTTCCCCAAAACACCCCCCAAACAGGACTTAATTGTCGAAAATAAATATTCCAATGGAACTTTTGTACCATATAAAGTAAAAGAAGGCGCAGCGGAGCCGGCCCGGGTTAGCTAGTTGATAATAAACGTTAAACTATTCAAGCATTGAAGCCATTGATTGTGATGTCAATGGAATTACGATTGCAATAGTATGATTTTTCGAAAATAAAGAGTGATTTTTTAAGAGCTATATGAAAGTTTAAAAAAAAAATAAGTAAGAGCGTGCTTAGTTCGGCCGGGCCGAATCTTATTTACCCTCCACCATTGATCGATGCAACGATTAGCATCATTTTTAAAAAAGTACGGTCCAATGATTCCACCAGTCCATAAACCGCACCACACTGTGACTTCTTCTGGATGCATTGGTAGCTCTTTCAATGCTTCCGACTGATCTTCACTCCATTCACAGTTACGTTACGATTCGCATCATCTTCAAAGAAGTACGGTCCAATGATTCCACCAGCCCAAAAACAGCACCAAACTGTGTTCAGTGTTGTCAAATAGATAATAGCTAAAAAATTACCCTTTATTTAATGCACTAGATGCATAGTAGCGCAATAAGGGCAAAATTTACCTACACCTCTGTAGTTTGGTTGATAGCGATGAAGATCAGGAATAGTACATAATGGAAGTAAGGATAATAAATGAGTATAATTGTAGCATAATTGATGATCAGTGCAACATTTGTTTTATATTAGGGTTGGTTAATCTACCCCCAAAGCGAGTTTTTCTCTTATTTCGTATGGAAATGCTATCGCCAATTGTTAATGGCAGACGTGTTTTAATTACCTATTGAGCGACTTGGCTTATCCCCGATTATTAAAACGTCACATATTTATTCAATGATTAAACATTCTGGATTTATATAAAACCACATTTATGAATTCCGAGAAACTTGTATTAAAAATTAAAATGTATTTATATCCTCCACCTTAGGATGGGAGTATACTAATTTCGCAATTCCGTTCGTAACTTATGGAAATATTGATTTAACTTTCGAAGAAGTAAAGCAAGACTCTTGAAATTTTAAACAAAAACCTCTTATTAGTGTAGATAAGTTGGAATTGTAAATGGGCCAAATTGGTCCCTGTTATAGTATGGCTGCCATATAAATCAATCACGAATCTTGAGATCTAGAGCCACAAGAGGGTGCAATTCTAATCCCATTTAGCTGACATTTTGCACGTTAAGTTTGTTATGACTTCTAAGATCTATGATATAGCTGCTATATAAACCGACCTAGGGTCTTGATTTCTTGAGCCTTTACAGTTCGCAATTCTCAGCCATTATGACTTCCAACAACTGTGCCAAGCATTGTCTAAATCGGTTCATTACATGATATAGCAGCCATATAAGCCGAATTGTTGCTCTATACACCTGGGCTTAGACCATGCGTCATGCATTGGGTATATACTACAGTTGTCAGACCTTTAATGCTATATGGTGTTGTGGTCTGGAGGACGGCGCTACAAAAGTCCACCGTTCAACACTGAACCGGTTCCAAAGGATAGATTGTATGTGCATCACAGCCGCACTGAGGACGACACCATCTGGAGCACCGAATTTAACGTTACATCTAATGCCTCTGGACATTGTGGCTAGATATATTGCTGCGACCACTGCTGTGAGACTAAGAGAGCTTCTCTATAGTCATGTAGCGGCTATGGACACTGTGTTACCCTTGATACAACATCCGATGTTTCAGGTTACCCGACCACTGCAGTGTGTATTAAGCAGAGATCCTTGCAATTAAGGAAGTGGTAGAATGGCTAAGATATAATGTCATAACGACGACTGGCATAAATAACTACTCAGGCAGCAATTAAATCCCTGGAGAACGTATTTCAGAACACAAAAACCGCCCGCGACTGTCGCAGATCTCTTAACGAGATGGCCGAACAGTTCAAAATTCACCTGTTCTGGGTGCCGGGCCGCAGAGATATCCCAGGGAATTGTAAAGTGGGGGAGCTTTCGAGGCAAGAAACTAACTTACACATTCCAGGGAAACTGGAATCTGTGGCTATGCCTATTGCGACACGTACGCTAAGTTTTCAGAGCAAGGCCCGAAGGACAACGAATGATAGATGGTCACAAACCGGGGGCTATGGGCATCCCAAAAGTATGTGGCCTTATCTAGACTTCCAAATGGTCTACGGCTTTGCTGGCACTGGCTAGAACAAACGTCTCAGTCATTGTGTCCGTCATGACAGGTCACGGTCTAATCGGAAAACATGTTGACAGACTGACGGTTGGTGGCAACGACTTTTGCAGAAGCAAGGAGAACATCGAAGAAGAAGAGACTATAGAACACCTTCTGTGTGTGTCCCGCACAAGCATTCAGAAGGAGTTCCACTTTAGGTTATCTTATCTTTGAGAACCTGTCTGATTTAGCTGATGTGAATATTCGCAAGTTGTTGAACTTTTTGAAGCCATCTGGATGGTTCGTTCATCTTCCTTCTTCTGTTCCTGTGGTATCACAATGGTCAAAAACGTCTAAGTGAGTCTGATGGCAGACTGCCACTTAAACTTAACCTATCTAACCTTCCTAACTTACCTTACCTACCCAACCTAACCATCTAACCGGAAATGATAGCAACGTGATATTTGGTTTGCTCATTTCCAGCAAAAAGTCGTCTTACCGGGTGATTCAGTGGGTAACCCGAAACAATAGTCAATCGAATTACTTTCAAGTATACCCTCAATATTACTTTAACATGGACTTGTCATTGGAGAAAATTGCTTCAGAGTAAACATATCACCAGATGATACATATTTAAATACGTAAAATACTGAAATGCTAAAAATGATGGCATACCTCTAAACATACCGAAGAAAATAACAATTGTTGCATATGTTTTTTCATAACATTGGATTTCTGAGGTGATGCTGATGTTCGTTTGTCTGTCAGTCCGCATATTGAATTCACTGGTTTCGTTTATCATCTACTAGCTGACCCGGGCCGGCTCCGCTGCGCCTTCTTTTACTTTATATGGAACAAAAGTTTCCTTGCAAACTTGACTAACAATTTAACAATATAAGTGCCTTTATCTGAATCCCATATGATCTTTATTGGTCTACGAATTTAAGTTTGGACATAGGGTGTACTCCATTCCAAAATACTTTTTTCAGCCCGATATTCTCATGTTTTCTCTGATTTAGGGGTGTTTTCGGGGGTGTGGTGGTCCCCTAGACACTTGGGCCAGAACAAATATCAGCATCGTGCTCTTCTTCGAAATACCATTTATTTAAACCCCATATTGCCATTGGTTTAGGGGAGTTTACACGATGAGGCGTCCCCCAAACACATGGCCTAAAATAGGTTATCAAATTCAAATTTCTTTCATTTGAGCCACATATTGGTATGGCCGAAAAATTTGTAACTTTTGAAGGGTGTTTTGAGAAAGGGGTAAATACATGGTCCTAAATTTGGATATCAAATTCGTTTTTTATTTCCAAATACCTCTAAATTGAGCCTCATATTGCGATGGTCACTAAAAAATTGCTGTTTGTGGGGTATTTTGGGAAAGGGTAGACCCCCAGAAAATTGGTCCCGATATTGGTATCAATTCTTGCTCTACCCCCCCAATAGCTTTCATTTAAGATCCACACTGCCCGATTTAGGGGTGTTTTGTCGATTGGGATGGTCCCCCAAACACTAAGCCCGGAAAATATATCAGCAACGTACTCTATTCTCATATATCTACATATCATTTTTTGAACACCATATTGCCATTGGCCTCAAAATTGGATGCCAAATTCGTTTTCTAATCTCATTTGAACTCCTTATTGCAAAAGTCAGCAAATATGTCTGGTTTGGGGTATTGGCCCTAACAACTATGAATATTAAGTTCCACTCTCTTTTAGACCCAAATTGTCTTTGTGAGCAAATACGTCCTTTTTGGGGGTTGTTATGGTGGTGGGATGTCCGCTAGAAAGTTGGCCCCTGATGTTGATATCAGATACGTGGTCTACTCCCACATACTTTTAATTTGAGCCCCATATTTCCATAGTCGTCAAACATGACCGGCTGGGGGGTGTGTTTTGGGGGATGGGATATATATGAAAATATATGTAGGATTCGTGTTCCACTTGAAAACCTTGTTATTTGAACCTCATATTGCAATATTCAGAAAATACTTACTATTTGGATGGTGTTGTGGGGTGGTGTGGCCCCATAGACACTTTTCCCAAATATTGATATCAAATTCGTGCTTTACTCCCAAAGACATTTCATTTGAGCCTCATATTGCTATGGTCGTAAATTTGTCCCCTTTGGGGGATATTTTTGAGGAAAGGCGGCCGCTCAAACACTTGGTCCCATATTTGGATATCAGATTCTGTTTGGGGGGTGTTTTGGGAAAGGGGAAACGTGATCCCACATTTGGATATCAGATTCGTATTCTACTCGCAAATACCTTTCGTTTGAGTCCCATATTGCCATGGTCGGTAAATATGTCCGATTTAGGAGTGTTTCGGGGGTTGGGGTGGTCCCCCTAGCACTTGGTACGACAATTGGATATCAGATACGTTTTCTTATCCTAAATACCTTTCATTTGAGTCCCATATTGTCGTGATAGGTCTAAATATATGTTTGGTACGTTGTAAGGTGGGGCAGCTCCCCTAGGTACCCTAGGTTTAAGGGTACTTTATGAGAGCACACAAAATTTCGCTTAAATCGCACTACTCATCTCCGAGATCTGGCGTTTCTGAAAATTATGGTAAGGGGGAGGGTCCGCCCCCTTCAGATATCAAAAAATGTAGTACCCTATTTTCACCATGGGGTTTTCACCATCTGTGAAAATTTCAAGAAAATCGGTTCAGCCGTTTCTGAGTCTATAAGGAACACACAAACTTACAAACAAACAACAAACAAACAAATCTACAAACAAACACTAATTGATTTTTATACCCTCTACCATAGGATGGGGGGTATACTAATTTCGTCATTCTGTTTGTAACTACTCGAAATATTCGTCTGACACCCCATAAAGTATATATATTCTTGATCGTCGCGACATTTTATGTCGATCTATCCATGTCCGTCCGTCTGTCCGTCCGTCTGTCTGTCTGTCGAAAGCACGCTAACTTCCGAAGGAGTAAAGCTATCCGCTTGAAATTTTGCACAAATACATCTTATTAGTGTAGGTCGGTTGGTATTATAAATGGGCCATATCGGCTGCCATATAAACCGATCTTGGGTCTTGACTTCTTGAGCCACTAGAGGTCGCAATTCTTATCCGATTGAAATGAAATTTTGCATGAGGTGTTTTGTTATGATATCCTATAACTGTGCCATGTATGGTTCAAATCGGTCCATAACCTGATATAGCTGCCATATAAACCGATCTTGAGCCTCTAGAGGTCGCAATTATTATCCGATTTGCCTGAAATTTTGTACGACGGATTCTCTCATGACCATCAACATACGTGTTTATTATGGTCTGAATCTGTCTATAGCCCGATACAGCTCCCATATAAATCGATCTCCCTATTTTACTTATTGAGTCCCCAAAGGTCGCAATTCTTATTCGAATTGGCTGACATTTTACACAGGTCTCCAACATATAATTTAATTGTGGTCCAAACCGGACTCTACCTTGATGTCGCTCTAATAGCAGAGCAAATCTTTTCTTTTATCCTTTTTTGCCTAAGAAGAGATGCCGGGAAAAAAACTCGACAAATGCGACCCATGGTGGAGGGTATATAAGATTCGGCCCGGCCGAACTTAGCACGCTTTTACTTGTTATATATAAGATACTTGGAAAACCTTAAGGTCAATCACACAAAATTATTTTTTAATAAATTCAAAGGATAAAAATACAGTTTAATCCTTCTGGTGATGGGGTGATAGTTTCACCATGCAATATCCCAGCAGCCCAAACGTCTTTTATTGTTTTCAAGGACTTCTTTTTGATAATTTGAATATTGTCACCACTATGGCATTTTTGCTGACATGTCGTACATACTATCTGTTATACAATTTTCGGATTATATTATAGAGCGATTTTAACCGTACTTAACACAAATATTAACAGAACACTATCTGCGAAATTTCAGCCAATTCGGACAAAAATTGCTGCTTGCAAGGGCTCATGAAGTCAAATCGGAAGATCATTTTATATGGGAGCTATATCTAAATCTGAACCGATATGGTCCAATTGCAATCCTCAATGACCTACATCAATATTTATTATCTGTGCAAAATTTCATGCAAAATTTCAGCCAAATCGGATAAAAATTGTGGCTTGCAAGAGCTCCAGAAATCAAATCGGGAGATCGGTTTATATGGGAGCTATATCGGGTTATAGACTGATTCGGACCGTACATGGCACAGTTGTTGAAAATCATAACAAAATACTGCATGCAAAATTTCAGCCAAACCTGACAAAAATTGCGAATAAGGGCTCAAGAAGTTGAATCTGGAGGTCGGTTTATATGGGAGCTATATCCAAATCTGAACCAATATGGCCCATTTGCAATCTTCAATGGCCTATATTAACATTAAGTATCTGTACGCGTACGACCGCTATCGTGATTTCGCCAAACGGACGGACTGGCGGATATGGCTAGATCGACTCAGAACGTCGAGACGATCAATCCGATCCGCTCCACTGCGCCTTCTTTTACTTTATATGGAACAAAATTTTCCTTTGAATATTTATTTTCGACAATTAATGAATTTTTAGTGAAATACCATGCTACGAAAATAGTATATCGCTTGACTAACAGTTCAACAATATATGTGCCTTTATCTGGATGCCATATGATCTTTATAGGCCTACGAATTTAAATTTCAATGTAAGGTGTACTCCATTCATAAAAGACTTTATTTCTGCCCGATATTCTCATGATGTCTGTTTAAGGTGGTCCATTGTCATGGTCGATTTAGGGGTGTTTTGGGGAGTGGGGTGGTCCCCCAAACACTTAGCCCGGATATGTGTTAGGGGAATACCAAATACCTTTATTTGAGCCCCATATTACGATGGTCAGTAAAAAATTGTTTTTTGTGGGATACTTTGGGTAAAGGTATCTACCCCTTTTCCCAAAGAAACTTGCTCCCGAAAGTGGGTATCAATTCTTGCTCTACCCCCCAATACTTTTCAATTAAGCCCCACATTGTCATGCTCGGTAAATATGCCCGATTTAGGGGTGTTTTGGGGAGTGGGGTGGTCCACCAAACACAAAGCCCTGAAAATATATTAGCAACATGCTCTATTCTCATATATCCATATATCACTTATTTGAACCCCATATCCTCATTGGCCTTAAAATTGGATATCGAATTCGTTTTCTAATCACAAATATCATTAATTTAAACCCCTTATTGCAACAGCCAGCATATATATCCGTTTTGGGGTTGGTCCCAAATGTTGATATCCTTTCATTTGATCCCCATTTTTTCATAGTCGGCATACATGACCCTTTTGGGGGGTGTTTTGGTGACTTGGCTTTGAAAATATATATCAGATTCGGGTTCTACTCTAAAATACCTTGTATTTGAGCCTCATATTGCAATGGTCAGCAAATACTTCCTATTTGGGTGGTGTTATGGGAGTTGGGTGGCCCCATAGACATTTTCCCGAATATCGATATCAGATTCATGCTTTACATCCAAAGACCTTTCATTTGAGCCCCATATTGCTATGGTCGTAAATTTGTCGTCTTTGAGGCATGTTGTCGGGGATGACCAGCCTCCAAAACACTTGGTCCCACATCTAGATATCAGATTCGTATTCTACACTCAAATGCCCTTTATTTAAGCCCCATATTGCCATGGTCAGTAAACAAGTCCTGTTTGGGGGGTATTTTGGGGAAGGGATGGACCCCCAAAAAGTTGGTCCCACATTTGGATATCAGATTCGTATTTTACTCGCAAATACCTTTCATTTGGGTCCCATATTGCTATGGTCGTAAATTTTTTCGATTTAGGGGTGTTTTGGGGGTTGGGGTGGTCCCCCTAACACTTGATCCGACAATTGAATATCAGATACGTTTTCTAATCTTAAAATCGCCCCACCCATCTCCGAGATCTGGCATTTCTGGTGGGTACAAAAATCCTTAATTTGAAGGAAAATATTTTTCAATAAAGGGAATGTTTCCTTATAAAGTTGGAGAATTGATCATCTTTAAGTAAGTTTACCCATCTTTGGGTCGAGTTTTTGAAGTTAGGACTACGATTTTTGCAGTGTATATTGAACTATATATTCATATAGATCTGCTCATTAAAGATCTAATGGCCATTAAAGCGACATTTCATAACCCAATTCGCTGAAATTTGGCCCTTGACATCCGAGCGTCACATGGTACATATCCGTCTATATTTGGATAAAGACCGATCTCCCGGTTTGAAGTCTAAGGGTCATAAAAGGAGCATTTATTATCAAATTTCGTTGAAATTTGGGACAGAGTTGTGTTATGCCCTTCGACATCCGTACAGAGTATGGTGTAATTCGAACTATACTGGGATATGACTGCCATATATACCGATCACCCGATTTGATTTCTTGGGGCTATATAGGCTCATTTATTACCTGATTTCACTGAAATTTGTCACAGTGGGTTGAGTTACTCCTCTCAACATCCGTGCCGAGTATGGTTCAGATCGGAATTTAATAGGATACAACTATCTTATATACCGATCTTCCGATTAAAGTTCTTTAGCCCATAAAATTCGCATTTATAACCCCATTTCGATGAAATTTAGCATAGTGAGTTGTGATTGGCTACTCGACATTTTTGCTAAGCATCGTTGAGACTATACCTGGATAAAGCTGCCATATATACCGATGAAAAGCTTTTCCCCCATAAATTACGTGTTTATTAACCGATTGTGACGAAATTTGGAACATTGAGTTGTGTTAGACCCTTCGAGTACCGTACCGAGGGTTTGGTCCAGATGGGTCCATATTTTGATATAGTTGCTATAGGTTCATAAATGGCGTATTTTATGCCAGATTTTGGCCAAATATGGTTAATATTTATATCCGAGGTGGGCTTTGTATTCTTTTCGTTCAATGAATCACAGTGCTTGAAAAAAGGATATTAAGTTCAGCATTGTGATTTACTCCATTCATAATTTGGAGCACATCAGAAGGGGTTTGCAACATTTGACCAACAATTTATAAGACAAGCCATAGATAAATGTTGGCGTTGCTGGCACTACAGATCCATAAAAATACTTCCAAATGCTTAATCCCACGCAGTGTTGGCTCCAAAGAAAACATCACGCTTTTCGACATGACAATGAATGGCAAACAAGATGATCCTCTTTTCTTTCTTTGAGTACCGACCGCCGCCTTTTAAACAGGCCAGTGCCATGGCATTCAAACAAATTTTTGTTTTAAAATTTTGGCATGTTCCGTTCTTCACTACAAGTATTCGGCACACTTCCATTCATGGGATTGTTTAGATTTATATGTGCCCATTTCATGGTTGTTCTAAGTCGTCCAAGTTACGATGTGGCAGCATGCGGGCGACAATGGTAAATGAAAAGTTGTGGCTGTTGTGTGGTTCTGCGCTATGACATTGTGGAATAATGATGTGCCATGGTTTGTTGTGCTGTGGTGGCAAAGTGTTAAATGGAGTGCATTGCATTGACGCGTTATACGCGCTAGGCGCTAATTAATTATTTTCAAAATATTTTAACATTTAACTCGTGCTACACTTGAAACGACGCGTTGGTTGGTGATGTTGATGATGCGGCGTGGGTGGATTTGTGTGATTGCAGTTGGAACAGTTTATCCCATTCTGGATAAGAAAATTTCTTTGCAAAAAATGTTTTCTTTGAACAATAGAGTGTAACGACGGATAGAATACAAAAACCAAGTGCTAACGGCATTCTTTTTTGATGGACCATACATGTGAACATACACTTTATTCAAAGAACCTTATGTTAAAGTAAATTTAGGACTTAGGATTATATATCTGGTACATAAAAAGTGGACATCACCCCATCCGAATAAGTTTGTTGATATCAGCAAGGACTTTCTGCTGATTTAAAATTAATACTAATACCCTACACCACTACTGTGGCACAGGGTATTATTACTTAGTGCATTTGTATGTAACACCCAAAAAGAAGAGAGATAGACCCATTAATAAGTACACCGAAACGAAATAACCTATTACGGATGCCATACGAATGGGCTAGACCTCGCCTGTTCGCGAGGAAGGCAAAGGTGGGTCAATTCCACCCATCACGTTTCTTCAACAGAAAAATTTCGATATCAGTCAAGGTCAAATACTTGGGAGTGATCTAGGATAGGAAACTGGATTGGAAGTATCACATTCGGGAACTCATAGATGTTGGACACTATGTTGATGGGCTGTACACTGAAAAAATGGCCCAAAATTTAGGATTTTTCTTTATTCGTAGGAAATTTCCTGTATAGGAAATTTCCTATACACTAACGAACATGATAATATTGATTGATTGATACTTTATCTTATTATTTTTTTATACCCTCCACCATAAGATGGGGGATATACTAATTTCGTCATTCTGTTTGTAACTACTCGAAATATTCGTCTGAGACCCCATAAAGTATATATATTCTTGATCGTCGCGACATTTTATGTCGATCTAGCCATGTCCGTCCGTCTGTCCGTCCGTCCGTCCGTCTGTCTGTCGAAAGCACACTAACTTCCGAAGGAGTAAAGCTAGCCGCTTGAAATTTTGCACAAATACTTCTTATTAGTGTAGGTCGATTGGTATTGTAAATGGGCCATATCGGTCCATGTTTTGATATAGCTGCCATATAAACCGATCTTAGGTCTTGACTTCTTGAGCCTCTAGAGTGCGCAATTCTTATCCGATTGGAATGAAATTTTGCACGACGTGTTTTGCTATGATATCCAACAACTGTGCCAAGTATGGTTCAAATCGGTTCATAACCTGATATAGCTGCCATATAAACCGATCTTGGGTCTTGACTTCTTGAGCCTCTAGAGTGCGCAATTCGTATCCGATTGAAATGAAATTTGGCACGACGTGTTTTGTTATTATATACAACAACTGTGCCAAGTATGGTTCAAATCGGTCCCTAACCTGATATAGCTGCCATATAAACCGATCTTAAGTCTTGAATTCTTGAGCCTCTAGAGTGCGCAATTCTTATCCGATTGGAATGAAATTTTGCACGACGTGTTTTGCTATGATATCCAACAACTGTGCCAAGTATGGTTCAAATCGGTTCATAACCTGATATAGCTGCCATATAAACCGATCTTGGGTCTTGACTTCTTGAGCCTCTAGAGCGCGATATTCGTATCCGATTGAAATGAAATTTGGCACGACGTGTTTTGTTATTATATCCAACAACTGTGCCAAGTATGGTTCAAATCGGTCCATAACCTGATATAGCTGTCATATAAACCGATCTTGGGTCTTGACTTCTTGAGCCTCTAGGGGACGCAATTCTCATCCGATTTGAATGAGTTTTTGCACGAAGTATTTCGTAATGATATCCAACAACTGTGCCAAGTATGGTTTAAATCGGTCCATAACCTGATATAGCTGTCATATAAACAGATCTGGGGATTTGACTTCTTGAGCTTCTAGAGGGCGCAATTCCTATCCGATTTGGCTGAAATTTTGCATGACGTATTTTATTTTTACTTTCAACAACTGTGTCAAATAAGGTTGAAATCGGTTAATAACCTGATATAGCTACCATATAAACCGATCTGGGATCTTGACTTCTTGACCCCTAGAGGTCGCAATTATTATCCGATATGCCTGAAATTTTGTACGACGGATCCTCTCATGACCATCAATAAACGTGTTTATTATGTTCTGAATCGGTCTATAGCCCGATACAGATCCCATATAAATCGTTCTCTCTATTTTACTTCGTGAGCCCCAATGGGCGCAATTCATATTCGAATTGGCTGAAATTTTACACAGGTCTCCAACATATAATTTAATTGTGGTCCGAACCGGACCATGTCTTGATATCGTTTTAATAGCAGAGCAACTCTTTTCTTATATCCTTTTTAGCCTAAGAAGAGATGCCGGGAAAACAACTCGACAAATGCGATCCATTGTGGAGGGTATATAAGTTTGTAACACCTCAAAATATGCGTCTGAGACACCATAAAGTATATACACACTTGATCGTCATGTTATTTTAAGTCGATCTGGCCATGTCCGTCCGTCTGTCTGTCAGTCCGTCTGTCTTTCGAAAGCACGCTAACTTTCAAAGGAGTAAAGCTAGCCGCTTGAAATTTTGCACAAATACTTGCTATTAGTGTAGGTCGGTTGGGATTGTAAATGGGCCAAATCGGTTCATGTTTTGATATAGCTGCCATATATACCGAACGTGGGTCTTGACCCTCTAGAAGGCGCGATTCTCGTTCGGTTTGACTGAAATTTTGCACGTGGTGTTTTGGTATCACTTCTAACTTTGCACGACGTGTTTTGCCATGACTTCCAATAACCAAGTATGGTCCATAACCTGATATAGTTGCCATATAAACCGATCTTGAATCTTGAATTCTTGAGCTACTAGAGGACGCAATTCCTATCCGATTTGGCTGAAATTGTGCGCGACATGTTTTGTCACGACTTCCAATAACTGTGCGAAGTACGGGAGAAATCTCATAAAATTCATAACCTGATATAGCTGCCTTATAAACCGCAGTTATTATCTGATTTGGGTGAAATTTCGTACAACGGCTTCTCCCATGACACGATATCTTATGCACTGAAATTAATGTTTCTGGACATTGTGGCCTGACAAATTGCTGCGCCCGCTGCTGTGAGGCTACGGGAACTTTGTCTTTGGTCATATGGTGGCTACGGACACTGGTACTGGACCTTGGTACAATCCTCGATGTTCTAGGCAGTGTGGATTAAACATTGGCGGTTTTTTTAAAAGAGATAATATATCACTATTCCTGATAGATCCGATTGGAACTATGATATCCCTGGCAATAAAAGTTGCATTCTTTCTTTAAAAATGGTTCCAAACTAAATGACAAGGTAGAACTTGGTGTGTATACTGAAGAACTAGGACTGCTCACATCGAGAATTTCACCCGACAACAGTAGTTTATGCCAGGCGGAGATGTCATAACATTTGCCATAGGTTAGATTACGTTAGGTTGAAGAGAAAGAGCAAATATTAATCCGCCCCATGCGACTATGGACATACACCTAAGCCAGTAATCGGCTTGTTGTGCGTCCCAAAAACTATGAAATAACCTTTAAAAAGGAAATTTTAAGCTAGGAATTCCGTGCTGCTTACAAAATCCTTGATTTTTATACCCTCCACCATAAGATGGGGGGTATACTAATTTCGTCATTGTGTTTGTAACTACTCGAAATATTCGTCTGAGACCCCATAAGTTATATATATTCTTGATCGTCGTGACATTTTATGTCGATCTAGCCATGTCCGTCCGTCTGTCCGTCCGTCCGTCCGTCTGTCTGTCGAAAGCACGCTAACTTCCGAAGGAGTAAAGCTAGCCGCTTGAAATTTTGCACAAATACTTCTTATTAGTGTAGGTCGATTGGTATTGTAAATGGGCCATATCGGTCCATGTTTTGATATAGCTGCCATATAAACCGATCTTGGGTCTTGACTTCTTGAGCCTCTAGAGTGCGCAATTCTTATCCGATTGGAATGAAATTTTGCACGACGTGTTTTGTTATGATATCCAACAACTGTGCCAAGTATAGTTCAAATCGGTCCATAACCTGATATAGCTACCATATAAACCGATCTTGGGTCTCGATTTCTTGATTTCTTGAGCCTCTAGCGTGCGCAATTCTTATCCGATTGTAATGAAATTTTGCACGATGTGTTTTGTTATTATATCCAACAACTGTGCCAAGTATGGTTCAAATTGGCCCATAACCTGATATAGCTGCCATATAAACCGATCTTGGGTCTTGACTTCTTGAGCCTCTACAGTGCGCAATTCTTATCCGATTGGAATGGAATTTCGCACGACGTGTTTTGTTATGATACCCAACAACTGTACCAAGTATGGTTTAAATCGGTCCATAACCTGATATAGCTGCCATATAAACCGATCTTGGGTCTTGACTTCTTGAGCCTCTAGAGTGCAATTCTTATCCGATTTGAATGAATTTTTGCACGAAGTATTTCGTTATGATATCTAACAACTGTGCCAAGTATGGTTGGAATCGGTCCATAACCTGATATAGCTGTCATATAAACAGATCTGGGGATTTGATTTCTTGAGCTTCTAGAGGGCGCAATTCTTATCCGATTTGGCTGAAATTTTGCATGACGTATTTTATTTTTACTTTCAACAACTGTGTCAAATAAGGTTCAAATCGGTTCATAACCTGATATAGCTGCCATATAAACCGATCTGGGATCTCTACTTCTTGACCCCTAGAGGTCGCAATTATTATCCGATATGCCTGAAATTTTGTACGACGGATCCTCTCATGACCATCAACAAACGTGTTTATTATGGTCTGAATCGGTCTATAGCCCGATATAGATCCTATATAAATCGTTCTCTCTATTTTACTTCGTGAGCCCCAATGGGCGCAATTTTTATACGAATTGGCTGAAATTTTACACAGGTCTCCAACATATAATTTAATTGTGGTCCGAACCGGACCATATCTTGATATCGTTTTAATAGCAGAGCAACTCTTTTCTTATATCCTTTTTTGCCTAAGAAGAGATGCCGGGAAAAAAACTCGACAAATGCGATCCATGGTGGAGGGTATATAAGATTCGGCCCGGCCGAACTTAGCACGCTTTTACTTGTTTTCAATACCACTCCCCTAAGTTGGTTCATGTCTGGTATTGTGTCTACACCTAATTGCCGGTATCTGGTTGACGCGAAATCCGGGCAATGACAAAGGAAATGCTCCTACGTCTCATCATCTTCCCTGCATGGCCTACACATGCCGCACTGATTTTACACAAGTGAGCTCGTAGTCCTATGTGTCCCGTTATGATACCAATGGCTATACTGACCTCCTTCTTGCTTCCTTTCACTAACAGCATGGTCTTCTCACGCGCATTCGTCGCTCACTCCCCTAACTCGGACTGCGTCGACACGAAAGGCTTCGGGTTAACCAAGTTTATTGACGGCAGTCCCCTGGCCTTCACCGCCAAATCGTCTGCCCTTTCATTTCCCCTTACTCCGTTATGGCCCGGCACCCAAACGATGCGGATTTTCCCATGCTCAGAGAAGGCGTTTATCTCCTTCTTACACTGCAAGACTGTTCGTGACCTTACCGACATGGTTGTTATTGCCCTTATGGCAATTTTACTGTCGGTAAAGATGTTCACACTCGATGTTCTCGCGTTAGCACCACACCAATTCACGCATTCCGTGATAGCCCGGATCCCGGCCTGCAGGACTGTATTATGGCCAAAAATGCAAATTTGCAAATTTTGCCTATGAACATTCCACTAAGGAACAGGGGCAAACTTCTCACATATCAATGAGTGCAGTCCGATTCAAGTTTTAAGCTCAATGATAAGGGACCTCCTTCTTATAGCCGAGTCCGAACGGCGTGCCACAGTGCGACACCTCTTTGGAGAGAAGTTTTACATGGCATAGTACCTCACAAATGTTGCCAGCATTAGGAGGGGAAAACCACCGCTGAAAATTGTTTCTGATGGTCTCTCCAAGATTCGAACCCAGGCGTTCAGCGTCATAGGCGGACATGCTAACCTCCGCGCTACGGTGGCCTCCACCGTATTATGGTCAGGCAGTCTAATAATATGTCATAACGTTTGCCATAAAATGCTTCTCAGATTGCCAGGCACCCATTAAATTCCTGGAGAACGTATTTCTGAAATCAAAAACCGCCATCGACTGTCACAGATCTCTCAATGAGATGGCTGAACAGTCAAAGTTCTCCTCTTCTGGATGCCGGGACACAGAGTTATCCCAAGGAATTCTAAAAACGAACAGCTTGCGGGACTATGAAGTACCTTACACGGGCAAACTGCAGTCTGTGGGTATGCCACTAGCGACATGTATACTAAGTCTTTCGAATCAGGCCTGATGGGCAACGAATGACAGATGGTCACAAGGTGGGGGTTGTGAACACTCCAAAATTATGTGGCCCAATCTGGACCTGAAGAGATCTACCGTTTTACTGGTTATGACTGGTCACTGCCTGATCGTAAAACATACTGATAGAGCGAAAGTTGCAAGTAACCACTTCTGCAGAATGACTGAGACGACTTAGGTCAGGTTGGAAGAGGATGACACCCAGATCTTTGTCTTAGCATCCGCTAAGGCCATGATGTGACCCATTGCGATTCTTCATGAAATATTTCTCTTCTCTCAACATTAAGTCCTGCCTGGAAGACAGGTTTCATGTATTTTCTCGTACCACTTTGTGCTTCGATGCAATGTAGCCTTGTATATGATGAGGTAAACTCCTCTAGTTCATCTAGTGCCTGAAAAATATAAGAACCAAATGTCCCATTTACACTTTGGTATAGTGCTAGGCACCGAAGCCCAGAGGTTAGCATGTCCACTTATGACGCTGAACGCCTGGGTTCGAATCCTGGCGAGACCATCAGAAAAAACAAGTAAGAGCGTGCTAAGTTCGGCCGGGCCGAATCTTATATACCCTCCACTATGGATCGCATTTGTCGAGTTTTATGCGCGGTACCACTTTTTAGGCAAACAATGAATATTGAATAAGAACTGTTATGCTATTGGAGCTTTATCAAGTTATAGTCCGATTCGGACCACGAATGAATGTTGAACATTGTAGAAGAAAATGTGTAATATTTAAGTTCAATCGAATAAGAATTGCGCCTTGTAGGGGCTCAAGAAGCAAAATCTGGAGATAGGCGTATATGGGAGCTGTATCAAGCTATTGATCTATTCAGACCATATTAGACACGTATATTTTAGGTCATGAGAGAAGCCGTTGTACAAAATTTCTGCCAAATCGGAAAAGAATTGCGCCCTCTAGAGGCTCAAGAAGTCAAGATCCCAGATCGGTTTATATGGCATCTATATCAGGTTATGTATCGATTTGCAGCATACTTAGCACAGTTATTGGAAGTCATAACAAAACATCTCATGCAAAATTTCAGCTAATTCGGATGAGAATTTCTTGCTTTATTGGCTCAAGAAGTCAAGATCCAAGATCGGTTTATATGGCAGCTATATTAAAACATGGACTGAAAACACCGTGCAAAATTTTAGTCAAATCGGATAGGAATTGCGCCCTCTAGAGGCTCAAGAAGTCAAGACCCAAGATGGGTTTATATGGCAGCTATATCAAAACATGGACTGATTTGAACCATATTTAACACAGTTGCTGGAAATGGTATCAAAATACCACGTGCAAAATTTCAGTCAAATCGGATAGGAATTGCGCCCTCTAGAGGCTCAAGAAGTGAAGAACCAAGATCGGTTTATATGGCAGGTATATCAAAACATAAACCGATTTGGCCCATTTACAATCCCAGCTGACCTACACTAATAAAAAGTATTTGTGCAAAATTTCAAGCGGCTAGCTTACTCCTTCGAAAGTTAGCGTGCTTTCGACAGACAGACAGACGGACGGACGGGCAGACGGACGGAAACGGCTAGATCGATTTAAAAGACGATCAAGACTATATATACCTTATGGGGTCTCAGTTGCATATTTCGAGGTGTTATAAAGAGAATGACGAAATAAGTACACCCCATCATATGGTAGAGGGTATAAAAATTTCAGCGGTGGTTTTCCCCTCCTAATGCTGGCAATATTTGTGAGGTACTATGCCATATAAAACTTCTCTCCAAAGAGGTGTCGCACTGTTCGGACTTGGCTATAAAAAGGAGGCCCCTTATCATTGAGCTTAAACTTGAATCGGACTTCACTCATTGATATGTGAGAAGTTTGCCTCTGTTCCTTAGTGGAATGTTCATGAGCAAAATTTGTATTTGTATAGTGCTAGGCAGAGAAATTGGAAAACTGTCCTCGGTAGCATCTTTTTCGTACCACCAGCAGCAAATATCATCATTTCTAATGACTATGGGAGACAAGTGTTTTCTTAGCTTATTGGGTTCAGTTATGATCCCAATGACTGCACCTAAATGCATCTTCTCCATTGACCCACATCAGCTTTGGTTGTCCACAGCCTTCGCTTGCATTCCAGCGACATAACCAAGTTTCGTTGTAGCGCTCTCTGAGACCTCAAAAAATTTGCTAGAGGGTAGGATGCACACCCTTAACCGACACAAGAGGGAGATTCACTGCAGACTTACCAAGTACATCTGCCTTTTCATTTCCCTCGGTATTTTTATGCTCAGGAACCCAACATAGGATCAAAGTATGGTATGGAGCCAACTTATAAAAATAATGGAATTGCTCTTGGAATTGCCATTTGTACATAAAAAAGTCAATGTGGCTTTGAAATTAGCGTGTTGCCATGACACACACTGCTATGATTTCAAACAAAAGCTTAGTTCGTGGGCCATTGAATAGGTCTAAGAAAGAACGCGTGTCAGATGAAACAAAAAATCCTAATTGTATAAGCTCTGGTGATTTTTATGAGTTCCATCGAAACTTGTTCACCGCACTCAAACAAAATTACAATTTTATTCACAACCTACACTTTTTCGAATAACTTAAGCGAAAGTTTATGAAGACTAAATTGAAATTTAAAGGACAGATTTAAAAGTTATGTGCGGTTGCAGTTATTTTTTTATATTTCTCAATTCAGCTGGCCGTCGTTTAACAAAGGGTTTTCCAAGAATACGTTGAACAAAAGAAAATGCATTGATTACTTTTCCTTCATCCTGCTTCGGAAACTGGGTCAAGCTAGTTAAGTTGATTCTTGCCAAAGCCAAATGTCAACAAGAAAAAATCGAATAATTTATCTTAAGAATTTATTAAGATTTTCAAACTGACTTCATTCAATGCGGCTGCTGTAGCCAATGTTGCCTCTTATTCTCCTGTTGCCTTTGGCCAAGAACTTTCAGGCAGTGTACCAAAGTTCTAATGAACTCCAAAGCGAAACAATGAAAATGTCAACATGACCGATTTTTGCCAATTTTTCTTCATGTTCGATTTTTTGATTCAATGGTGAAAACGCCAGTGTATATAAGTGTGCCACACAATGCAGTAGCAGGCAAGTTTTCACAGCTTCAAACAATTAAGATTGAGACTAATTAAATGGTTTCTTTAGAACTCATACAAAACATCAATTTCATGGACAAAAGCCATGACAAACAATGGCGTAAAAACAAAAGACTTCAATGCCAGAACAATGGCAAAGGAAAAATAGCAAAAACGTACATTTTTCAACAAAGGAAGTACCAGAAAAAAATAAAGCAGTCAACACAAAGAACAAATGTCACAGTCCTGGGCTTTACTTAGCTTTGCTTCACAATCAAAAAAAACTCAAAGTTAAATTGAAGTGAGTTTTCACACAGTTGAAAGTAGCTCTAAGCAAATAAGAACTGACCATGAAGTTACTATTTATCATAATGAACTAACTCATGACTCGAATGCAGTTTTCATCACAACATTCGTTTCTTTTCATCGGTTTCTGCCTGCAAGTCAAACAATGTTAACATAAATGATGAAGATGTGGATAATATAGTTCACAATTTATGTCTGGTAATATAATTCTGCACCTTTATTGGTTGCATTTTAGATGTTGTTTTTGACATTGAAAATATCTATTAGAAATAATAGGTAACGAATCTTATATACCCTCCACCATGGATCACATTTGTCAATATCTTTTCCCGGTGTCCCTTTTTAGGCAAACAAACGAAAGAAAAGGATAAAAGAAAAGAATTGCTATGCTTTTGGAGCTATATTAAATTATGGTCCTTAATGGAATGAATGTTGGAGAGCATAGTCGAAGTCATGGTAAAAAATTTCAGCAAAATCGAATAAGAATTGCGCCCTTAATCGGCTCAAAAATTAAAATAGGGATATAGTTTTATACGGGAGCTGTATTAGGCTATAGACCGATTCAAACCATATTTGACACGTAAATTAAAGGTCATGGGAGAAGCATTGTACAAAAATTTCACCCAAATCAGATAATAATTGCGCCCTATAGAGGCTCAAGAAGTCAGGATGAAAGGATATGTCTTTCATAAGGCAGCTATATCAGGTTATGGACCGATTATATTGTATTTGTATTATATTATGATAAAACCTATACAAAAGACTGTGTCTTATATAAAACATGGTTTAGTAAATTGTTAAATACAATGAGTTCAACAAGTTTTCATTTAAATAGAACAATAATTGGTACAAAATATTTAACAATTTTTAGTAAAATATTTAAGTAAAAAACAAGTAAAAGCGTGCTAAGTTCGGCCGGGCCGAATCTTATATACCCTCCACCATGGATCGCATTTGTCGAGTTCTTTCCCCGGCATCTCTTCTTAGGCAAAAAAGGATATAAGAAAAGAGTTGCTCTGCTATTAAAACAATATCAAGATATGGTCCGGTTCGGACCACAATTAAATTATATGTTGGAGACCTGTGTAAAATTTCAGCCAATTCGTATAAGAATTGCGCCCATTGGGGCTCACGAAGTAAAATAGAGAGAACGATTTATATGGGATCTGTATCGGGCTGTTCGTATAAGAATTGCGCCCATTGGGGCTCACGAAGTAAAATAGAGAGAACGATTTATATGGGATCTGTATCGGGCTATAGACCGATTCAGACCATAATAAACACGTTTGTTGATGGTCATGAGATAATCCATCGTACAAAATTTCAGGCATATCGGATAATAATTGCGACCTCTAGGGGTCAAGAAGTCAAGATCCCAGATCGGTTTATATGGCAGCTATATCAGGTTATGAACCGATTTGAACCATACTTGACACAGTTGTTGGGTATCATAACAAAACACGTCGTGCGAAATTCCATTTCAATCGGATAAGAATTGCGCCCTCTAGAGGGTCAAGAAGTCAAGACCCAAGATCGGTTTATATGGTAGCTATATAAGGTTATGGTCCGATTTGAACCATGCTTGGCACAGTTGTTGGATATAATAACAAAACACGTCGTGCAAAATTTCATTCCAATCGGATAAGAATTGCGCACTCTAGAGGCTCAAGAAGTCAAGACCCAAGATCGGTTTATATGGCAGCTATATCAGGTTAGGGACCGATTTGAACCATACTTGGCACAGTTGTTGGATATCATAACAAAACACGTTGTGCAAAATTTCATTCTGATCGGATAAGAATTGCGCACGCTAGAGGCTCAAAAAGTCAAGACCCAAGATCGGTTTATATGGCAGCTATATCAGGTTATGGATCGATTTGAACCATACTTGGCACAGTTGTTGGATATCATAGCAAAACACGTCATGCCAAATTTCATTCCAATCGGATAAGAATTGCGCACTCTAGAGGCTCAAGAAGTCAAGACCCAAGATCGGTTTATATGGCAGCTATATCAAAACATGGACCGATATGGCCCATTTACAATACCAACCGACCTACACTAATAAGAAGTATTTGTGCAAAATTTCAAGCGGCTAGCTTTACTCCTTCGAAAGTTAGCGTGCTTTCGACAGACAGACGGACGGACGGACGGACAGACGGACGGACATGGCTAGATCGACATAAAATGTCACGACGATCAAGAATATATATACTTTATGGGGTCTCAGACGAATATTTCGAGTAGTTACAAACAGAATGACGAAATTAGTATACCCCCCATCTTATCGTGGAGGGTATAAAAACGTAAAATCAAAGAAAAAAAAAGAATCTTTAAAGAAATTTAACAATTTAATCAAAGGTACTGATGAAATAAATTAATATATATATATATATATATATATATATATATATATATATATATATATATATATATATATATATATATATATATATATATATATATATATATATATATATATATATATATATATATATATATATATATATATATATATATATATATATATATACAATAAAAAACAAAAACAAATAATTAATTAAAATGATTATAAATAAAAGATTTGAACTGTCGTTCATTACTTATACTTTGAATACTATTGGGAAGATTATTCCAGAGACATATAGCATTAACAAAAAACTGTTGTTCAGATACACAATATTGATGACGTATTTGTATTACTTGTTTGCCTCTTGTAGAGTTGGCAAAACGCAATACAGAAGCCAGATATGACGGTTCATTGGTATAAATTATCTTGTGGATCATTTGCAACGAGCGTATCTTAAGGTACGAGTTAAATGAGACACCACATACTTGTCTGGCAAAGTCAGATACCCGATCTCTTCTACACAAACCAAAAATGTATCTAACGACATCGTTAAAGGCCACGTGCAATTTATTCCTATGAGTTACATCACAACCGCAAAAAACCTCGTAAGAGTATAATAGTTTCGGCAGAATAAATGTCCTAGCCAAAAGCATTCTTATTGACAAAGGGGTATACTGTCGACTCATATATAAGTTTCGTAAAACGCCGTAGGTCCTGCCCGCTGTCATACTGACATGATTCTTCCATGAAAGTCTATCATCAAACTCCAAACCAAGGTTTCTTGCAGATGAAACAATCTCAATTGGGGCTCCAGCAATTGCCACATCAAGATTAAGCGGCATTATCACCCGATTCCTTCCAATTACAAGGCACTTTGACTTTGTTGGATTTAAAAGTAGTCCGTTGGCGTTTGCCATTGTGTTTATCCTATCCAAGTCATTATTAATTCGAAGTACGTCATCGATCAGCCTCTCCGGCGAGGAGCTCATATACAGCTGTACGTCGTCGGCATACATATGAATACCATAGTTGCGCAACTGTCCAGGAAGGTCATTGCTATATAAGGAAAAAAGGAGGAAAAAAGGAGACCCCTGTGGAACACCTCTTGAGACTGGAAGATAACTAGAACACCGGCTATCAACACATACCGATTGGCTCCTATTTGAAAGATAGGTATATATGAGATCCGTTGTTCTTTCAGAAAATGTAAATAAATGTTTCAGTTTTAGGCAAAGTATGTTGGGATCAACGGAATCAAATGCTTTCGAATGATCTAAAAGAACAAGAAAGGTAACTTTATCGCTGTCGATATCACTCCTCACATCTTCAACTACTTTCAAAAGTGCAGTAGTGCAACTGTGCTTTGGCCGGAAACCAGATTGAAAATCTGTTAGCAGCGAATTATTCGCAATATCTTCTGATATTTTCCGGTTGACAAGAGTCTCAAATATCTTAGAGACGTATGGAAGTATTGCTATTGGTCTAAATTCCTGGTTATTCTTTGGTATTGGGACTATCCTTGCCCGTTTCCAAGACTGTGGATAGCAACTCCTTAAAATAATATTGTTAAAAAGATGGCACATATACGGAAGAACAAAGGGTAGAATTATCCTAAAAAATCGTGGGTCAACACCATCAGAACCAATGACATTAGACATAATCGAATCTACAGCGCTAACGATATCGCTTTGTTCCAAACGCTCAAGATCAAAACGTAGGTCTGGTGAGATGTTGTTACGCTTTACGTTATTAAATTCACTGTCGTAGAAATGTACGTTTGGCCCAGGAAAATATATGTTCAAGAAACTCCTATTAATCTCATCTAAATCAACATGTCTATCAATTGATGCATTATCACTTCCTGTTCCAATTGACTTGATATGTCTCCAAGTATCTTTCGTGTTCAATGCCTCATGAAATTTACGACTAAAATAAGCTATTTTCTTCGTCTTTATACAAGAAGTGGTCTGATTCCTCGCACGCTTGTAATCATTAAAGAGTTCAGATGTTCTAAATCGCTTCCATCGAGAGTACGCACAATCTCTTTTACGTATCAATACTTTAATATCATTATCAAACCACTGATTCCCATTCGAAAAAACAGTTCGGGTCTTCATCGGAACACATTTGTCGATAATCTGACTCCCATTACGTTGAAGAAATGCAATCCGTTCATCTACGCAAGACATGCCATAAAGTTTCTGCCACTCAACGGTGCCAATTTCACAAAGTAGTGATTTATAATCAATGTTTCTATAGTCTCTGTACGTATATGTTATATTTGTATATTCCATTGGAACGCCATAAGTCAAAAAACATAAATCATGTTTTGAAAATAGGGGTGCCGATAATTGATCATATAACTTAACATCAGTCTTGGAACTTACGAAGAACAAGTCAATAAGAGTCTCTGTTGTCATTGTATAGTGTGTGGCAGTATTGGAATTAACAACATGCAACCCTATTGATTGCATGCTCCCCGTCAAATGTGTTTCTTCAAGCACATTACTATTAAAGTCACCAGTGACTATAATATCATTATAATGACAGTTTATATCCTCAAGTCTCTTCACCAAGTCATCATATTGCCCTATTTTGTTCGGACGGCATACAACCCCAACCAGAACTTTTCTACGCAAACAGTGCAGTTCGGCAAAAATATATTCAACTTTGTCTGTTGAACTAGACGAAGCAATGGGTCTGAAATCTATGTCATGTCTTATATAGATAGCAACTCCACCACCTCTGCCATCCCGATCGGATCTTAAAAACCTGTAACCATCTACGGATCCCAGTCTATTCCCATAATGTGGTTGAAACCATGTCTCAGAGACCGTAATAACGTCAACACCGGATTTCTCAAATATATAGCGAAACTCATCAATTTTGTTTTTAAGGCTCTGAGCATTTATATGCACAATTTTCAGTCCTGGCTTCTGTCGCGCTAGAACCCTGACCATCAAGTGTAGATTGTCCTTTGAACATTTCTTTGCACAGTTGTTGAAAATCATAACAAAACACCTCATCCAAAATTTCAGCCAAATCGGATAGGAATTGCGCTGTCTAGAGGCTCAAGAAGTCAAGACCCCAGATCGGTTTATATGACAGCTATATCAGGTTATCGACCGATTTCAACCATCCTTAACACAGTTATTGGAAATCATAACAAAACACCTCATGCAAATCGGATAAAAATTGCGCATTTTAGAGGCTCAAGAAGTCAAGATCCAAGATGGCTTTATATGACAGCTATATCAGGTTATGAACAGATTTTAATCATACTTGGCACAGATGTTGGAAGTCATAACGAAAAATTTCAACCAAATCGGATAAGAATTGCGCCCTAGAGGGACTTAAAGTGGAATGAGGTGATCGGTATGCATGGGAGCTATATCAGGTTATGTAGCGTCATAGAAGACGCCATAGTACAAAACTTCAACCAAATCGGATAAGAATTGGGCCCTAGAGCAACTTAAGAAGTAAAATGGGGTGACCGGTTTGCATGGGAGCTATATCAGATTATGGACCGATGCAGACTATATTTGGCATGTATAAGAAGGCATAGAAGAAGTCACTGCAAAATTTCAGCAAAATCGGATAAGAATTGCGCCCTACACAGGATCAAGAAGTAAAAGCTAGAGATTGGTTTATATGGGAGCTATATCTAAATATAGACCGATATAGCCCATTTACAATCCTAACTGATATACACTAATAGGAAGTATTTGTGCAAAATTTCAAGCGCCTGGCTTTACTCCTTCGAAAGTTAGCGTGCTTTCCACGGACAGACAGGCAGACGAACAGACAACAACTGTGCTAAGTATGGTCTAAATCAGTTCATAACCTCATATAGCAGCCATATAAACCGACCTCCCAATTTGACACTCTGAGCCACTGGAGAGTGCAATTTTTACTCAATTTGCCTGAAATTTTGGAGGTTGTATTTTTCTATGAATTCTAACAGCCATGATTAATACGGTCCATATCGGTCAAAAACTTGATGTTGCTCATATATATATATTGAAACAAGTAAAAGCGTACTAAGTTCGGCCGGTCCAAATCTTATATACCCTCCACCGATATCTCTTTTTTTAGACACACAAAGGATAAAAGAAAATAATTGCTATAATATTGGAGCTATTGGACCATAATTTATATGATTTATTTATTCGATTCGGACCATAATTTATTTGAATATTGGAGGCTATAATAGAAGTCATTGTGTAAAATTTCACCCAATTCGAGTAAAAATTGCGTAAAATTGCGAATTGTGAAGTAAAATAGAGAGATAGATTTATATGGGAGCTGTATCGGGTTGTAGACCGATTCGGACAATATTTAATAATCATATTGAAGGTCACGAGAGAAGCCGTTGTACACAATTTTAGCCAAATCGGATAATAATTACGCCCTCTGAAGGCTTAAGAACTAAAGATCCCAGATTGGTTTATATGGCAGCTATATTAGGTTATGGATCGATTTAAACCATATTTGGCACAGTTGTTGGAAGCCATTACAAAACACGTCATGCAAATTTTAGCTAAATCAGATAATATTTAATTACGCCCTCTGAAGGCTCAAGAACTCAAGATCCGAGATTGGTTTATATGGCAGCTATACCCGGTTGTGGATCTATTTCAACCACACTCAGCACAGTTGTTGGAAGTCACAATAAAATACCTCTTGCAAAATTTCAGCCAAATCGGATAAGAACTATGGCCTTTAGTGGCTCAAGAACTCAAGATCTAAGATCGGTTCACATGGCAGCTATATCAAAACATAGACCGATTAAGCCCATTTACAATCCCAACCGACCTACACTAATTACAAGTATTTGTGCAAATTTTCAACCGGCTAGCTTTATTAATTCGAAAGTTAGCGTGCTTTGGACAGACAGACGGACGGACGGACAAACAGAAGGACAGGCGGACGGACATGGCTAGATCGACTTAAAATGTCATGACGAATGTTTCGATGAGTTACAAACAGAATGACAAATTTAGTATACGCCCATCCTATGGTGGAGGATAAAAAGCCATTCAAAGAACTTGACAAATGCGATCCATGGTGGAGGGTATATAAGATTAGGCCTGGCCGAACTTACCATGCTTTTACTTGGTTGAGATAGCAACGAATGAACAAGCGCAGGGGGATACACAACCTATTTTATGTCCACCACCGAAGGATGGGGGTATTTTCATTTTGTCATTCCATTTGCATACGTAAAAATCTAATATGATCTAGCCATGTCCATCCGTCCGTCTATATGTTGAAATCATGCTACAGTCTTTCAAACTAGAGACATTGAGCTGAAACTTTGCACAGGCAGATTATGTTCAAAAAAAGAAGATATATGCCGAACTGCCGATTTAAGGTCTTAGGACCATTAAATACACATTTATTATCCCATTTCGCTAAAATTTGGAACAGTGAGTCATGTTAGGCCTCTCGACAACCTTATTTGAAACGACCCAGATCGGTCCATATTTGGATATAGCTGCTATATAGACCGAACTCACGATTTAAGGTCTTGAGCCCATTAAAGACGCATTTACTTTCCGATCTCGCTGAAATTTGGGATAGTTATTTATGTTAGACCCTCGAGATTTTTATTTAAATTGCCCCAGATCGGTTTAGATTAAAGCTGCCCTATATACCGATCTCTCGATTTAAGGTATAGGACCCATAAATAGCGCTTTTATTGTCAGACTTCGCAGAAATCTGAGTTGTATTATTGTAGATCCATTAAAGCGGATGTATTATCCAATTTTACTGACATTTTTCTTTAAGGACAAAAACTAATAAAAATAAAATGAGAAGCCATAAAAGAAAGATTTTTTTCCCACCACAGAAGGATGGGGGTATATTCATTTTGTCATTCCGTTTGCAACATATCTATAAGTTATATATATTCTTGATCAGCGTAAAAATCTAAGACGATCGCCATGTCCGTCCGTCTGTATATTGAAATCACGCTACAGTCTTTAAAAATAGAGATATTGAGCTGAAACTTTGCACTGATTCTTTTTTTGTCCATAAGCAAGTTAAGTTCGAAGGTGGGCTATATCGGACTATATCTTGATATAGCCCCCATATAGACCGAACCACCGATTAAGGGTCTTAGGAGCATAAAAGCTAAATTTTTTATCCGATTTTGCTGAAATTTGGTACAGTCAGTTGTTTGGCATAGATCGGTCCAGATTTGGATATAGCTGTTATATAGACCGTTTTGCTGATTTAGGGTCTTAGGCCCATAAAAGCCACATTTATTATTCGATTTTGCTGAAATTTGGGACAGTGAGTTGTGTAAGGCCCTTCGACATCCTTCTTCAATTTGGCTCAGATCGGTTCAGATTTAGAAATAGCTGCCATATAGACCGATCTCTCGATTTAAGCCTTTTGGCCTATAAAAGGCGCATGTATTGTCCGATGTCGCTGAAATTTGGGTCAGTGAGTTGTGTTAGGACCTTCGACATCCTTCTTCAATTTGGCCCAAATCTGTCCAGATTTAGATATAGCTGCCATATAGACCGATTTCTCCATCCGATTTCACTGGAATTTGACACAGTGACTTATGTTGGGCTTTTCTACATCCGTGTTGTTCATGGTTCAGATCGATTTACTTTTAGATACAGCTACTAAAAAGATCAATATTTGGTTGTACACAATTGAACAATGACTTGTACTTATTAGTATTTGGTCCAAATCGGAACATATTTCGATATAGCTGCTATGGGGCATAAGGTATGCATTTATCACCGGATTTTGACGATTTTTACGTATATATCCGAGGTGGTGGGTATCCAAAGTTCGGCCCGGCCGAACTTAACGCCTTTTTGCTTGTTGTATTCCAAGTCCACAGAAATATTTGTCTGTTATCAAAACAAAAGCGACGTACACAGAACAACCTGTCACATTGCTACCGCTCAAGGTGATAACAACAATTCATTTAGCGAGGCAATGGTGGAAACATTTCTCTCCTTACACATATCCCAAGTACAACGATGATGTTATAACAATAATTGGGTTTGTGGCAAACTTAGGAAAAGGAAACGCATGTAGAAAGTTTACGGCGTGAACAAATAATGCAAAAAGAGTTTGTTGCCCTAACATGCATGCATCACCCGCCGCCAGCGGGAACAGGTAGATGGGTTCATAATACATAAAATCATAGCATCCATTTGGTGGCCCAGTGCTACTGACAAGTCGTTGTAAATGATTTAGCAAAGTTTTTTCGTTTTCTATGTTTTCTCCGAACCGAAGACTGGCGGTGTTGTTGAAGGCGTTCGAGTGGCATTTCAGTGGCCACGGGAAAGCGAATGCAGGGAGAGGCAGAAAAAAGTGGGAAAAAATTCATTAAAGTAATTTCCGGTAAATAACGTGACTTTGTTTGGTATAAGCAAAACTTTTTTGCACTCCTCTCTCATGAAGGTTTTACCAGTGTTTGTCGGTGTCTTCCGTTGTTGGCCGTTTCGTTCTTGTAACGGCCTTAGAAAAAACATATACACAAGAAAACAATCACGGTAAACGTCATATCGCAGAGACGGTCTGACTGGCTGGCTGGCGATTTAGTTTGCAGTGGTTGTATTCCTAGGAATGCCGCAATCATGGTGGTTTTCAACGTCAACGTCATAACCGCCGGTGCCGCCATCGCAACTCGTTGAGGTTTCTGACTGAAAAGCAAAATAAAGTTCACTTTCATAAGGCTTTCGTTGTTTGGTTTACTTCTTTTTAGTTGTTTAAGCAGAAATGTGGTTACACTAGCTTACAAAAGATGAGTGTTGGGGTCAACCAGTTAATTATTTGTTGCATTTTATAATGTCTGAAAAACGCCGAAATGAATTTGTGTGCAATTTGAAGTGAATATCGTCTCTGATGCACAGCCTCAAATTAGTTGAACCGTTATCAGTTAAGTTTAAATTTGGCAGGTAAAACGGCGTCAGGTATATATGTAAACCACCTTTCGTCAAAATCCGGTGAAAAATGCATACCTTATGCCCCATAGCAGCTATATCGAAATATGTTCCGATTTGGACCAAATACTAATAAGTACAAGTCATTGTTCAATTGTGTAAAAATAAAATTTTGATCTTTGTATACCCACCACCGAAGGATGGGGGTATATTCATTTTGTCATTCAGTTTGCAACACATCGAAATATCCATTTCCGACCCTATAAAGTATATATATTCTTGATCAGCGTAAAAATCTAAGACGATCTAGCCATGTCCGTCCGTCTGTCCGTCTGTCTGTTGAAATCACGCTACAGTCTTTAACAAGTAAAAAGGCGTTAAGTTCGGCCGGGCCGAACTTTGGATACCCACCACCTCGGGAATATATGTAAACCACCTTTCATCAAAATTCGGTGGAAATTTCATACCTTATGTCCCATATCAGTAATATCAAAATATGTTCCGATTTGGACCAAATACTAAAAGTACACTAGCTATGTCTAAAAATAAACCGATCTGAACCATATACGACACGGATGTCGAAAAGCCTAACATAAGTCACTGTGTCAAATTTCAGTGAAATCGGATTATAAATGCGCCTTTTATGGGGCCAAGACCTTAAATCGCGATATCGGTCTATATGGCAGCTATATTCAAATCTCGACCGATCTGGGCAAAATTGAAGAAGGACTTCGAAGAGCCTAACTAAACTCACTGTCTCAAATTTCAGCGACATCGGACAATAAATGCGTCTTTTATGGCCCCAAAACCTAAAACGTAGATATCGGTCAATATGGCAGCTATATCCAAATCAGAACCGATCTGTGCGATATTGCAGAAGTATGTCAAGGGGTTTAACTTAACTCACTGTCCCAAATTTTGGCGACATCGCATAATATATAAGCATTTTATAGGCCCAAAACCATAAATCAAGAAATCGGTCTATATGGCAGCTATATCCAAATCTGAACCGATCTGAGCCAAATTGAAGAAAGATGTCGAAAGGCATAACACAACTCACTGTCCCAAATTTCAGCAAACTCGGATAATAAATGTGGCTTTTATGGGCCTAAGACCCTAAATTGGTATATCGGTCTATATGGCAGCTATATCCAAATCTAGACCGATCTGAGCCAAATTGACGGAGGATGTCGAAGGGCCTAACGCAACTCACTGTCCCAAATTTCAGCGAAAACGGATAATAAATGTGGCTTTTATGGGACTTAGACCCTAAATCGGATGATCGGTCTATATGGCAGCTATATCCAAATCTAGACCGATCTGAGCCAAATTCACAGAGGATGTCGAAGGGCCTAACACAACTCACTGTCCAAAATTTCAGCGAAATCGAATAATAAATGTGGCTTTTATGGGACTTAGACCCTAAATCGGATGATCGGTCTATATGGCAGCTATATCCAAATCTGGACCGATCGGCCGATCGGTCTATATGGTGGCTATATCAAGATATAGTCCGATATAGCCCATCTTCGAACTTAACCTGCTTATGGACAAAAAAAAGAATCTGTGCAAAATTTCAGCTCAATATCTCTATATTTGAAGACTGTAGCGTGATTTCAACAGACAGACGGACAGACGGACGGACATGAATTTTACGCTGATCAATAAATGCGCCTTTTATGGGGCCAAGACTTTAAATCGAGATATCGGTCTATATGGCAGCTATATGCAAATCTGGACCGATTTGGACCAAGTTGTAGATAAATGTCGAAGAGCCTAACACAACTAACATAAAAGCGCCTTCTATGAGCTCAAAACCTTAAATCGAGAGATTGGTCTATATGGCAGCTATATCCAAATCTTTACCGATCTGTGCCATATTAGAGAAGTATGTCAAGGAGCTTAACTTAACTCACTATCCCAAACTTCGGCGACATCGGACAATAAATGCGCCTTTTATGGGCCAAAAACTTAAACCGAGAGATCGGTCTATATGGTAGCTATTTCCAAATCTGAACCGAGTAGGGCCAAATGGCAGAAGTATGTGAAAGGACCTAAGACAACACAATGTCCCAAATTTCAGCAAAATCGAGTAATTGATGTGGCTTTTATAGGCCTAAGACCTTAATTCGGAGGATCGGTCCAAATCTGGATCGATCTGGGCCGAATTAATGAAGGAAGTCGAAAGCCGAACACAACTCACTGTCTCAAATTTCGAAGAAATCGGATAATAAATTTGGCTTTTATTGGTCTAACACCCTAAATCGGCTGATCGGTCTATATTGCAGCTATATTCAAATCTGTACGTATCTAGGCCGAATTATTAAAGAAAGTCGAAAGCCCTAACACAATTCACTGTCCCAAATTTCGGAGAAATCGGATTATAAATGGGGCCTAAGACCCTTATTCGGTGGATCGGTCTATATGGGGGCTATATAGTCCGATAAAGTCCCACTTCAAACTTAACCTGCTTATAGACAAATAAAAGAATCTGTGCAAAATATCAACTCAATGTCTCTATTTTAAAGACTGTAGCGCGATTTCAACAGACAGACGGACGGACATGCCTAGATCGTATTAGATTTTTACGCTGATCAAGAATGTATATACTTTATAGGGTCGGAAATGGATATTTCGATGTGTTGCAAACGGAATGACAATATGAATATACCCCATCTTTCAGTGGTGGGTATAAAAACATACAATTCTTATTGTTTTTATATCCACCATAGGATGTGGGTATACTACTTCTTCATTCTGTTTGTAGCAACTCGAAATTTTCGTCTGTGACCCCATAAAGTATATATATTCTTGATCGTCTTGACATTATATGTAGATCTAGCCATGTCCGTCCGTCCGTCCATCCGTTCCTCTGTCCGTCTGTCCGTTCGTCCGTCCGTCTGTCTGTCAATAGTACGCTAACTTTCAAAGGAGTAAAGCTAGCCGCTTGAAATTTTGCACAAATACTTCTTATTAGTGTAGGTCGGGATTGCAAATGAGCCATATCGGTCGATGTTTTGATGTAACTGTCACATTAACCGATCTGGGATCTTGACTTCTTTAGCCTCTAGAGGGCGCAATTCTTATCCGATTGGAATGAAATTTCGCATGACGTATTTTGCTATAATATCCAACAACTGTGCCAAGTATGGTTTAAATCGGTCTATAACCTGATATAGCTGGTATATAAACCGATTTTGAATATTGACTTCTTTAGCCTCTAGAGTGCACAATTCTTATCCGATTGGGATGAAATTTCGCACCACGTGTTTTCCTATGATATCCAACAACTGTGCCAAGTATGGTTTAAATCGGTCAATAACCTAATATAGCTGCCATTTAAACCGATCTGTGATCTTGACTTCTTAAACCTCTAGAGGTCGCAATTATTATCCGATTTATCTGAAATTTTGCACGACGGATGCTCTCATGTTTATTATGGTCTGAATCTGTCTATAGCCCGATACAGCTCCCATATAAATCGATCTCTCTATTTTACTTCTTAAGCCCCCAAAGGGCGCAATTCTTATTCGAATTGGCTGACATTTTACACAGGTCTCCAACATATAATATAATTGTGGGCCAATCCGGAGCATATCTTGATATCGCTCTAATAGCAGATCAAATCTTTTCTTATATCCTTTTTTGCCTTAGAAGAGATGCCGGGAAAAGAACTCGACAAATGCGATAAATATGTCCGATTTAGGGGTTTTTTTGGGGGTTGGGGTGGTCCCCCAAACACTTAGTCCGACGATTGGATATCAGATACATTTTCTAATATTAAATACCCTTCATTTAAGTCCCATATTCTCGTGATTGGTCTCTAAATATATATATATTTATATTTCGTGAGTTTTGGGGGTGGGGCGGCACCCCTAGGAACCCCATCCGAAATTTGGATACTGTAGAAGCAGCTTTTATATAAATCACATTGAAGATAATTATATTTTTGATATTATACGTAATGCACTTTAATTTTATTTGAACTTAGATTTTTGCTTGAGTGTAACCAATTTCTCTTTAACGTTAAATATTAAAACACTCTTTTGAGTTTTGATTTATACCATTGATATTTTTACCATTTGTAACATTAACTTATACCATTGATTTATATACCATGGATTTATTCTCTCATTTGCAATTTTACACTCGAATCATTATCACTCTTCTAATAGCATTCAACGAAGACAGTTGTCTCATTATTTAAAGCGGAAGAAACTCATAGGAGGACAAGTTAGGACTTTTAAGTCTGACTTGGCCCGTAAAATAAATATAAAATTAAACTGAACATTATCCAGCTAGGACGTTTCGTCTGGTTAGGATTTGTTCATAAAATTCATAATTTAATGAAATATAAAACCACTAGGGTTGGACCCTTAATCTTGCCCTCAAAACTGCTAGGGTTGGACCCTTCATCCTGCCCTTAATATATCCTAGGGTTGGACCCTTCATCCATTCCCTACAATTGGCGCCCAACAAAAACTTAAGATTCCTGAAAATTAATAAGATTTTTACTATTTCTGTGGTTTCAACGTGGTGCTGACGTCATCAAACATTTGTCCGACCATACTGCTCTGATTATTCTTGGAGTATTGTTGTTGTTGTCCAGCATTGGTTTGGTTTCAGTGCATTATTGCGTTCTTGCTGATACTCAATTGCATTAGTCGTCAAATCCCACCAGTGTTGTTGTTGCAAATCATCACCACGATCATCATTTCTGTTGCTTCTGTAGTTGTTGTTGCATATCTTCAGCATAACCATTATTTCATTTGCTTCTGTTGTTATTGCAATTCATCATCTCAGTCATCGGTTTGACCATTCGTTGTTGTCGTTGCAAAGAAGGCTTGCGTTGTTGCTTTGAATTTGAGTGATATTCCATATAAAGAGAGGTGATATTGCTATAGGCAGCGAGGTTGAAGAAGATTCTCTTAAACAGGGTTCCCCTATTTTGAAAATATATTTTACCCTATATGGCTGTAAGGCGAAGCCCACGTTCAACGTCATCTTTAACTGATACCCTAAACAGTGGATTAGCAATGGAGTTGGACCGCACTCAGAATGTTGCCAAGGCAAATTCAAATACTAGTTCTAGTACAAGTGCAAGTACAAGCGCTAGTACAAAAGGTTCTTCTGGAACCACAAGCGAGGCTTCACGAAATATGGTCTTAAGCGATGCCCAATTCAGAACACTCATAAGTGGTTTAAGCGTCAGACAAGAAGTCAAATCGACATTTAGTAACTGCACAGCTCGTTTTCATGGCAACCGAAATTCGACAAACGTAGAAGATTTTTTAGCTACAATTTTAGTCTATAAAGAAGCCGAAAATATTTCAGACTTTCTGGCACTCACTAGTCTTCCCCTATTATTAGAAGGCTACGCTTCCAGTTGGTGGCAAGGAGTCAAGGATGAAGCGAAGACATTCAATGATGCTGTAGATCTTTTACGAGGAGCCTTTGCACCTCCAAAACCAGATTGGCGAATATTCAGTGAGATTGCGCAAGAAAAACAAAAGTTGTTTGAGACTACAGACAGTTTCATTTGTAGAAAGCGACGACTTTTCGCACAACTATCAGAAAAACTTTCAGAAAATACTATGCTTAACATGATATTTAGCCAGCTTAGTTTGAAAATCCGAGAAAGAATTCAAAGAGAAAGCGTAACATCTTTTCATGATCTCCTATGTAAGGCAAGGGAAATTGAAATGCTTGTTGCTGAGAATAGGCAAGATAAGGTGGAAGAAAAGTCAAAGCCAGCCGAAAATCAGGGAAAATCTGTCCTAAGATGCACTTTCTGCAGAAAACGAAACCATTTGGCAGAAAATTGTTTCAAGAAAATTGAAGCAGAAAAGCACAAAAATGCTAAGGAAAGGCCAGAAACAAATTTGAACTGTTACGGATGTGGAGCAGCAGGATACTACCGCTCAAATTGCCCATTCTGTAATAAAACAAATTCGAATACTGATCCAAGAGATGGTCACCTTGATTTTAATTCCATGCATTCTACAGTAGTGGGACGTAACGTCCCAGTGGTGGACATAAATGTAAATGGTTTACAGGGAGAGGCATATTTTGACACCGCAGCTCGAACTAGCGTTGCTGGTTACCATCTTTATCAAAAGCTAATTCAAAAAGAGGTACCATTCCAAAAAGTATGCGCTGAGATTATACTGGCAGATGGTATTGCTAGAAATGAGACCGTATACTCTACAGTAGTGGATATTATAATTGGAAAACGCTTTAAGAAAATACGTTTCATTTGTTTGCCCAAGGCTATAGGAAACAGAACCCTACTAGGAATAGATTTCCTTGAAGAAAATAATATTGTTCTGGACCTAGCCCAACGTATATGGCATTTTAAAGATGATCCGTCAACAAATTTTAGCTTCAAACTTCATCAACCTGGTATACTAAATAGTATTTCTTCGATTAAAAAGGTGAATGAGACACCAGACGATGTAAAAGACTTTTTGTCCTGGTTCGAGAATGGCAATAATGATTACTCGCCAAAAAGTATAAACAAAATCTTTAAAGACTCAGTTTCAGAAAATACCGAAATCCAATCTGTTTCAAGTCTTTTTCCACCTCCAAAGAAAGTAAAATACGATGAGTATTGCGATGAAATATTCACACCAATTGAATTAAATTCAATTGATATAAAGCTCCGTCGAAGTGAAGGTCCACATTTGACCGAAAAAGAAAGAAAATCACTTGAAGAATTACTGGTAGCTGAAAAGGAAATATTTGAGGACATTGATATTCCAGCACCTCATGTAGAACACTATATAAAAACAGGATCACATGAACCCATAGCTAACGCCCCATACAGGATTTCGCCAAAAATGAAAACTGTTTTAAAAGCTGAGCTAGATAAAATGTTGGAAAAAGGCATCATACAAGAAGAAGAATCTCCATGGGCATTCCCAGTTGTTCTGATTCCTAAAAAAGATGGTTCAATTAGACTATGCGTTGACTATCGTCGCCTAAATGCGATAACTACTGCAGATACATATCCTTTACCAAGGATCGATGATCTTTTACACTCAGCGAAAACCACGCCATTCATGTCGACCTTAGACTTGCGTTCCGGTTACTGGCAGATAAAAGTTGCGGAAAAGGATAGAAAGAAGACTGCCTTCACAACACCGTTTGGTATATATGTGTTTAATAGAATGCCTTTTGGCTTAAAAAATGCCCCAGCTACGTTCCAACGTCTTATTGATAAGTTTCGCAATGGCCTACCGAATATATTAATCCTGGCGTATTTGGATGACATCATTATTTGTTCAAAAGATTTGGGTTCACATATATCCGATTTAAAACAAATATTTGAACGACTTAAAATGTTCGGATTTCATCTCAACCGAGAAAAATGTTTCTTTTGCAAGCCAGTCATCAAATACCTTGGGCATATTCTTACTACCAAAGGACTCAAACCCGATCCAGAAAAGACAAAAGCTATAATGGAAAGGCCTAAACCAAGAAATCCAAAAGAAGTTTTGTCATTTTTACAAACGTGCTCATGGTACAGGCGTTTCATTCCTTCTTTTGCCAACGTTTCTAAACCTTTATCAGATTTAATCAAGAAAAACGCTATTTGGCGATGGTCAGAAAGAGAGCAGTCAGCTTTTGATACCATGAAAAACCTTCTGTCCTCTCCACCGATTTTAAAACAAGTTGACGAAAATTTGCCATTCATATTGAAAACTGATGCAAGCAACTATGCTTTGGGGGCTGTTTTAGTCCAGGGGGAGAAGGAGGAAGAGCATATAATCGAATATGCGAGTCGATTATTATTGGTAGCCGAGAAAAACTACTCTACGACAGAAAGAGAAGCCTTGGCGGTAGTATGGGCAGTTCAAAAATTTAGGGGTTATATCGAAGGTTCTGAAGTTTTGGTGCTCACTGATCATCAGCCCTTAAAATGGCTATTTAGCCTAAAAAGCCCAACAGGTCGTCTAGCAAGATGGGCTCTACAACTCCAGACATTTAACATTCGATTTGAATATACCCCTGGTCGCCAAAATATTGTGGCAGACACCCTTTCAAGACCACCTTGCTTGATGGAGAGCCACAATGAGCTAAAGTGCGAATGTATGGCCATTGAAATCGATTTTCCACACAAAGGAGCTGAAGACTTCAGAGAGGCACAAATAAAAGACCCAGCATTGAAAGCCATAATTGATTCATTCGAAAATGATGACGAAAATGTGTCTAAATACACAGGCAGAGGTTATATCATGTTAGATGGTGTTCTATATAGATTTTGCTCTGAGGAAGAATCAGAAAATGGACAATTGGTAGTTCCTGAGTCAATGCGTAGCATGATTCTTTATAACTTTCATGACGTCTCTACCGCTGGTCACTATGGAATCGATAGAACAATCAGTCGAATATCGCCACATTATTATTGGCCAGGTATGAGAAAACAGATCACAAACTATGTCAGATGCTGCATTGAGTGTCAACGCTATAAGCCCTCAAACTTAAAACCTGCTGGTCTTCTGAAAACTGTTAGCAGCAATCAGAGATTCGAAATAATAGCAATTGATTTGTTTGGACCACTGCCACGCACCCCACAAGGCCACCAGTGGATATTGATTGTAGAGGATTTATGTAGCCGTTGGACTGAGTTATTTCCTTTAAAAACTGCTTCAGCTGAGAACTGTGCATTAATTTTATTAAACGAAGTCTTTTTGCGATATGGAATTCCAAGAAGAGTCCATTCAGATAATGGCACACAATTTATTTCGAGCGTAATGCAAAAACTCACTTACTGCTTAGGCATTGTGCAGTCATTTACACCGGTGTATCATCCGGAAGCCAACCCGGTGGAACGAAAGAACCGTGACTTAAAAGTGCAGCTGTCAATCTACGTTGGTCAAGATCATACCACCTGGGATGTTAATTTGCCATCCATAAGATTTGCCATGAATACTGCGAAATGTGCATCCACTGGATATACTGCCGCATATTTGACATTTGGGCGTGAATTGAGGACACCGATGCAAGTTCAAACAGATCTAAAAGCTATAGTAAAAGCAGAAAATTTCGTACCTCAAATAACACCTCACCTTCTTCGACTTGCTGATAGCCTTTCCCTTGCAATGGAGTGCCAAGAAAAGATGCAAGACAGAAACAAACTATATGCAGATTTGAAACGCAGACCGCAGCAAAACTTTGAAATTGGTGACAGAGTGCTTATTTCAACGCACATTCTTAGTAAGAAAGATAATAATCTCACTTCAAAACTGGTACCTCGGCGTGATGGACCATATATAATATTGAACAAAAAGGGAACCTCGTGTTACACGGTAGCTTCAATGGATCAACCCAGTGTTCCAATAGCAACTTATCACTCATCAGACCTA
The DNA here is from genome assembly GCF_963082655.1 of Stomoxys calcitrans. NCBI lineage: Eukaryota > Metazoa > Arthropoda > Insecta > Diptera > Muscidae > Stomoxys > Stomoxys calcitrans. Next base: position 47,149,470 of record NC_081555.1, on the reverse strand, counting down.
ACCTTATATGAAGGAAATACTGATAAACCTCTTTATAAACTCAAACGTAGAGGTCGGCCTAGGAAAGCCTCTTCAACAGACAACACAGAGCAATTTGAAAATGCAACTGCGACGAACAAGAATGCAACTACTACAAAGCCGATACTCAAGCCTAAAAACGTTACACCCAATGACACAACACACATAATGCAACAACCCATCGAAAATATACCACCTTCAACAAATGCCACAGAAGGTAATACTACAATGAACAGAAGGTCCTACCGCAACCGACGACAGCCACACAGATACGGGAATGTCCTGCCACATCATCGGGACGATTTCTGAGGCAGAGGGGGAGCATGTAGAAGCAGCTTTTATATAAATCACATTGAAGATAATTATATTTTTGATATTATACGTAATGCACTTTAATTTTATTTGAACTTAGATTTTTGCTTGAGTGTAACCAATTTCTCTTTAACGTTAAATATTAAAACACTCTTTTGAGTTTTGATTTATACCATTGATATTTTTACCATTTGTAACATTAACTTATACCATTGATTTATATACCATGGATTTATTCTCTCATTTGCAATTTTACACTCGAATCATTATCACTCTTCTAATAGCATTCAACGAAGACAGTTGTCTCATTATTTAAAGCGGAAGAAACTCATAGGAGGACAAGTTAGGACTTTTAAGTCTGACTTGGCCCGTAAAATAAATATAAAATTAAACTGAACATTATCCAGCTAGGACGTTTCGTCTGGTTAGGATTTGTTCATAAAATTCATAATTTAATGAAATATAAAACCACTAGGGTTGGACCCTTAATCTTGCCCTCAAAACTGCTAGGGTTGGACCCTTCATCCTGCCCTTAATATATCCTAGGGTTGGACCCTTCATCCATTCCCTACAATACCAAATTTCTGTTTCTAGGTTACTATAAGAGAGCACACAAAATTTGGCTTAAATCGTACCACCCATTTCCGAGACCTGGCGTTTCTGAAAATTAGTGTAATGGGGGGGTCCTGAAAATTAATGTAATGTTGGAGACCTGTGTAAAATGTCAGCTAATTCGAATGAGAATTGCGCCCATTGGGATTCAAGAAGTAAAATAGAGAGAACGATTTATATGGGAGCTGTATCGGGCTATAGACCGATTCAGACCATAATAAACACGTATGTTGATGGTCATGAGAGGATCCGTTGTACAAAATTTCAGTCAAATCGGATGATAATTGCGAGGCTTTAGAGGCTCAAGAAGTCAAGCCCAGATCGGTTTATATGGCAGCTATATCAGGTTATAAACCTTATTTGGAACAGTTGTTGAAAAAAAGAATAAAATACGTCATGCAAAATTTCAGTCAAATCGGATGGGAATTTGCCCTTTAGAAGCTCAAGAAGTCAGGTCCCCAGATCTGATTATATGACAGCTATATCAGGTTATGAACCGATTTAAACCATACTTTGCAGAGTTGTTGGATATCATAACAAAATACCTCGTGCAAAAATTCATTCAAATCGGATAAGAATTGCGCCCTTTAGAGGCTCAAGAAGTCAAGACCCAAGATCAGTTTATATGACAGCTATGTCAGGTTCTAATATACCGATTTAAACCATATTTGGCACAGTTGTTGGATATCACAACAAAACACGTCGTGCAAAATTTCATTCCAATCGGATAAGAATTGCGCACTCTAGAGGCTAAAGAAGTCAAGACCCTAGATCGGTTTATATGGCAGCTATATCAAAACATGGACCGATATGGCCCATTTACAATACCAACAGACCTACACTAATAAGAAGTATTTGTGCAAAATTTCAAGCGGCTAGCTTTGCTCCTTCGGAAGTTAGCGTGCTTTCGACAGACACACGGACGGACGAGCGGACGGACAGACGGACGGACATGGCTAGATCGACATAAAATGTCGCGACGATCAAGAATATATATACTTTATGGGGTCTCCGACGAATATTTCGAGTAGTTACAAACAGAATGACGAAATTAGTATACCCCCCATCCTATGAGGGAGGGTATAATAATATTCCCCCATCACGTCGTGGTAGACGTTTTTGACGCCTAGATGGAGCCAGCAAAGATGATAAAATTGAATTATTCCCTAAGTTGTGTAGAACTTTTAAAGTTAAGAAAATAAGGTCGGTAGGTAGTAGCTTACATTCCATCAGCTGCTTAAAATTACCCAACATTCAAGAACTGTAAATCAGTGTTATTGGTCACAGAAGGATATGCCGATAAAGAAATGTTAGCTTAACTGACAACGAAAACAACACAAAATACAAAATTTTGATTTATTTATTCTGGGATTAATAAATTGTTAAAGAAAAGAACAATAATTTATTGGAAAGAAACAATGCGGCAATGGCGAAGAGCAGAAATCGAATAACTATTGAATAGAAAACCAACCTACTACGAGTATCCTTCTGACATAATGACGCATACAAACAGAATGGAAAGTATGGCCATAAAAAGCCAAAGGAAACGGAAACAAGAGGAAATTTGTACTGGATTGGATAAGTAATTTGGTTTTGTGAGTGTAGAGGTAAGTAGCAGAAATAGATTGCGTGGATTGGTTTGCTAACCAGACAATTATTACTTTACGAAAATGTATGATGGTGAAATGATCAATTATAAGTTCTGAGAATAGTAGTTCATGCAGTTGAATGAAACGATACAATGACCCACACTCTTTCCTTGGACTATTTGCTATCTATAAAGAATTGAAAATAAATAATTGAAATATGGGAAGGGTTATTTGTGAACCAATTATCATTCTGTTTGTAACACCTCGGAATTTTTGTCTAAGACCCAATAAAGTACATATATGCTTGCTCGTCTTGATATTTCAAGTCGATAAAGCTAAGTCCGTCCGCCAGTCTGTCAATATCACGCTAACTTTCAAAGAAGTATAGCTTGGCAGTGTAGGACGGTTGATATTGTCAATGGGCCAAAATGATATAGCTGCCATATAAACCGATTTTGGTTGTTGACTTCTTCAGCTTCTAAAGGACTTAATTTTTACCCGATTTGTCTGAAACACGTCATGCAAAATTTCAGCCAATCGGACAATAATTGCGCCCTCTAGAGGCACAAAAAAACCAAGATCCCAGATTGGTTTACATCGCAGCTATATCAGGTTATGTACCGATTTATGCAATACTTAGTACAGTTGTTGGAAGTCATAACAAAATAACTCATGCAAACTTTCAGCCAAATCGAATGAGAATTGCGCCCTCCAGCGGCTCAAGAAGTCAAGATCCAAGATCGGTTTATATGGCAGCTATACAAGGTTATGAACCGATTTAAACCAAAGTAAGCACAATTGTTGGAAGTGATACCAAAACACCACGTACAAAATTACATCCAAATCGGATAAGAAATACGCCCTATAAAAGCTGAAGGAGTCATGACCCAAGATCGGTCTATTTGACAGCTATTTCATGTTATGAACCGATTTGAACCATACTCAGCACAGTTGTTGGAAGTGATACCAAAACACCAGGTGGAAAATTTCAGTCAAATCGGAAGAGAATTGCGCCCTCTAGGGTCCATCTGTCGAAAACACGCTATCTTTCAAAGGAGTAAAGCTAGCCACTACTTCTAAATAGTGTAGGTCGCTTGGGATTGGAAATGGGCCATATCGGTCCATATTTTGATATAGCTGTCATATAAACCGATCTTGACATCTTGAGCCACTAGAGGGCACAATACTTATCCGATTTGGTTTAAATTTAAATTAGCATGACATGTTCGTTTTGATTTCCAACAACTGTGCTAAGTATGGTTCAAAACGGTTTATAACCTGATATAGCTGCCATATAAACCGGACCTGGGGTCTTGACTTCTTGAGTCGCTAGAGTGCGCAAGTCCTATCCGATTTCTCTGAAATTTTGCATGAGGTGTTTTGTTATGACTTCAAATAACTGTGTCAAATATAGTTCAAATCGGTCAATAACCGGATATAGCTGTCATTTAAACCGATCTGGGATCTTGACTTCTTGAGCCTCAAGAGGGCGTAATTATTACCCGATCGGACCATTACTTGATAAAGCTCCAATATTAAATCAATTCTTTTATTTTATCCTTTGTTTGGACAAAAAGAGATATCGGGAAAATAACTCGACAAATGTGATCTATGGTGAAGGGTACGTAAGATTCGGCCCATCCGAACTTAGCTCGTTTTACTTGTTTTCTTTAATCGTTTGTTGACCTTAAAAGAGATGCCGAATAAATAACTCGACAAATGTGATCTATGGTGGAGGGTATATAAGATTCGGCGCATCCGAACTTTGCACGCTTTTACTTGTTGTGTTTAAAACAGTAGATTTGGTTAGTTGAAAAAGCACACGAAAATGTTTGTTAAAACAACAACCCTATATTTGCTGAAATAGCAGTCATCTCTGCTCTTTCCTTTGCAGCAAACAAAAATTACTTTTTAGCCAACATGTTTGCTACTTGAACAACAAATCTTGTTGAGTGTAGCCCTCACAAATCTCTTTTCAAAAACCAGCTGCTGCTTTGTTCTCCTACGAACGGCGCTGGGCCAGACAGTCCTTGTAGTCCGTCATCTATGTACAGATTGCCACAACGCACAGTGTTGCCTCTTCATACATTCGTTGGACAAAAATAGTTAGAGTTAAGATAGAGCTCTAAAATTTTAAATACATGTATATTTGACTTAAATTAAGAAAAACATTAAGTATGGACCAAATCGGGCTATATCCTGATATAGCTCCCATATAAACCGATCTCCCGATTTGACTTCTTGAGCTCCTGGAGGTCGCAGTTGTTATCCGATTTCGCTGAAATTTTGCACAAAGGCTACTGTTATGACTTTCAACATCCATGGTAAGTATGGTTCAAATCGGACTATGTCCTGATATAGCTCCCATATAATCCGATCTCCCGATTTGACTTCTTGAACCAATGTAAAGCGAAATTTTTTTCAAATTTATTTTATTTAATTTTTTATTTCATATTTCTTATAAAACAACATAAAACATAATAACACTTCAAAAAAGGTATCAACATTTCTTTGTATTGTTTTCAATCTTGCTCAATATAATATTGAATATCATTTAAGTTTTCGGAGATATTTCTATTCTTTTGACTTAAAACACTAATGGATGGCTCTGAGTGTAAAATCATATATACAAACAAATCTTTATTAGTTTTTTCTCTGTCGCACTTTCGTGTATGCTCTAGTCTTGCCTTTCTGATTATTTTATGGCATGACTCCATTGCCTCCTCTGACAAAATTCCAATAGGAATTGAGAAATATTTTATGAATCCTATTCCATGGACAAGTACTTTGTGCACCGTAGCTGGCATGAAATACCAAGCATACTTGCTTAAATACAAATCCCTTGTTTCCTTCAAGAGCGTATCGAAATTTTCTATATTTATTTTTGATCCACTTGAAATAGTTCGCAGTATTATTGAAAAGTTTCGTATTAAATTGTTATCAACTCCAGTTATTTTCGATGCAATTTCAATATTTGAGAAAAATGTTCTGGCGCTATTTCCATCGTTTGTTGTGCCATAACCATTTTTAACTTTATCTACTATTAATCCTAATTGTTCTTTAATTTTTTTTTGAATCTGTGACTTAGTTTCAGAAACTACTTGTTTCTCCTGTTCTTTTGAAACCCTCCATTTTCTCACTTTTAACTTATACGCAATATGGAGTATACATTCAAAAAACTTAATTCTAGCATGCAGCGTCGAGAGTCCATATTTATAATGCTCTTCATTTACATCGCGTTCAGACACTGCAGTTGAGTTCATTTCGGTAGGCTTCGCCCCACAAATACAACAATTTGAACTGCTTTTATTATTCGTAAGAACATTTAAGACAGCGCCATCTATCATAGTTAGCTTCATAGAAAAACTAACATTTACGTTTTTTTCTTCATGGTGAAAGCTGTTCAAGCTTTCGATTTGAAGTGAAATATTCCGTTCCACATCTCTCACCAAATCAGGGTTTTCTTTCATAAACATGAATTTTATTGGTCGACAATATCTGGGTGAGGAATGGCGATCGTTTTCCCATAATGTTGTGGAGGTTTTAGGATCAAAAAATCGCAATGGTACCAGAGATGCCACAAATATAAACTCATCATTAATTCTTGGGTTCGAAAATTTTTGTTTATATACGCTGTGGTTCGAACTTCCATCGAACCCCCATTTACATTCTAATGTAATATCTTTTTTGGGGCACAAGTTATGGGAGTCCATCAAGCTTTTTGCGGTTTGATTTAATAGAGACTGCAATGGAATTTCTGCAGAGCTCTCTGTTACCTCGATATCATGTGGTATAAGTTCTTGTTTAGATTTGAATAAAGCCTTATACGATGGGAAACAATCCTTATGAAATGAATTTACTAAATTTCTCATCATATTGTATGTTCTATAGGACAAATCCATATCAACGTACAAGCCCAAAGCCTCTTTAACTGATATGGTGCTTTGATTACTCAGGATAGTTAGCTTTTCCGCAGCTTTTTTAATTAATTCTGATGAATTCGATGTAACTAACTCATCCACTCGCCTTCTCTTTGTTCTATTGCACGATTCTTCAAAGGACTTTCGTGGTCTTCCTCTACTGCCACTAGTACTTGGTTCCTAATTTTAAATATTTTTGGTCATAGTGGTGATAAGCTTTAAAAAAAATGTTTTAATTACCTCAAAGAAATCATTTACGCCCAGACGCATGTCGGTATCCAGCCAAATATTATTGGATGATTCAAACCTTAGTTTCATACGGGAACATTTAACCCATTTTTTGTTGAACTTCTTTAAAGTTGATTTTATTTTTTCTTTGTCTTGTTCATTCAGTAACTTGTTGCCATTGCTTTCGATTTTGTTTATTATTACTTTGTTTACATGCGTTGGGTTTACTGCTTTAACAGACAACCAAATATTATACAACTCACGCACTTTCATTTTAGCTTTAATATAATATAACACTATATACGCAAATGGTGCAAGTTGGTGCAGCTGAAATTTAGCCTTTTTGATTCAGGACACTTCACTGAAGAACGCTGAAAAAGAGTTAGCGTGGTCCCAGTTGGACTTTTTTAGATCCACTCTGCTGAAAATTTCACTTTTGACAGTAATTGCTTTATTTTTGCCTCTTATTTAAAAGTAACGGTACTAACCATATGTTCATGTCAGTGACACCTTACGTTGACAAATGTGCTGTCAATTATGTCCTCTTTAAGATCTTATTCTATTTTGGTACCCCAATAAATAAAAAATCAATTTTGTTTACATAAACAGAAATTTTAATTTTTGGGAAAAAATATGCATCATCCATTTGTTAAAAAACCTTCGTACGAAAACGCCCATTAGATGACGAGGAACTTCAAATATAATTATTTTTTTTTAAATTCTTCATATTTGAAGTGTTTTCTAAAAGATTAGTAAAAGATTTCATAAAAATTTTCATTTCCGATTTTTGCATTTTTGTCCACCGGGGCAACACTGTGCAACGCCACCGCTGCCGCTCTAGCCCCCTTCAGTTCGACAAACGGCAAGTATTCCGGCGAATGGTTTGCTTGCAGTGGAGGATCTCTTACTATTATATTCGTCTTACTTCTCATTTCCCGAAATGCCATGTAGTCCAGGAAAACAGGCTAGCGCTGTCACCAACATGGAATGTATTCATTGCTCGAATCCAAGACCCTGAAGACCGCCATGCAGTCCACATAAATTCTAAGTTTCGAGGATGGTTAATCCCTTCCCTGGATTTCATTTGCTGCTATTATAATACTCCAGACTTAAGCCTGAAAACCGTACCTTCGTCGGTATACCAATGTCGAATGTCTCGGATTAGACCTGAAATCCCAACCCTGGCCTTCTGCGAAGATCCAGGTTTCATACTCCTCAAACACACCATATTCCTTTCACTCTTTTCTTTCGGGAACGAGAAACCTTAAGATCATATCTCGAATGAGTCACGGTGCAAGGTTGTCTGAGAACCTCCTCTTTCTACCTGCCGCATTGTATCCAGAATGGAACTTTGGCCATACACGTTCCCATTTGGAATTTTTAGTTCCCTCTGCCAAACCGCAAGCTTAGCGGCACAGTTCCAGATATAGAAGTTACATTCGATTAACTAAACACTGAAAGCAAGAAATGTAAAATTCCAACTGAAAAAATTGCATTAAGATATGACTCGCAATTAACCTTGGACCACCATTTACAAACAAGTTTGTGCGCTTGTCAATACACTCTTTGTTTATTGTAGTGCTCGCATTTTGTCAACAAACAAATTAATAATAAAAACTCTTCTATAAATTTGTAATAAAAAACAGAGTGTTATTTTCACCTAAAGCCAAATATTCTTCAAATAAGTGAAACTGGTAAATTTCTGTTGTCAACAAAATTTGTGTGTTAAATAAATATGTACATTTAACCATTATTTATTCTAGAAAAACTACAAGTACCAAGCAATTAATCAAAACTTTTGTTTTAAATGCACAAAGGCAGTATAAGAGAAACATCAACATCAACAATGAATGCAACGGCAATTGCAAAAATAGAACTACAATGGCAGATGCTCACAAACTAAAAATAAGCGATGTATAGGTAAGGGATGACCATTCAAGACTTGTCGAATTGGCGAATGACTTCTACTACTAAATACTAAATTTCCCAGGAACAAACCATCAAGGAACAGGGAATACTTCTCTCATATCAAATGCCTATCCCTCATGGAGGCAAGTATTTGACTCAGACGTATCTCATCGCTACCTTCGTCCGAACCATCCCGTCCCGTCCACAAATCTCAGGAGACCTCCCAGAGGTACGCTCACACCTAAAATGCAGACGAACCAACTCGCCAGAAAGTAGAACCTGCGTCCCTGCAGACCCAGACAAAAACAGATTACGTACTCAATAGTCTCCTCCTCATCCACATCAAGATAACTCCTGCAGAAATCTTTGTGCGGCATTTGCAAGTGCGCCGCCATGCGGCCTATGGTACAGTGTCTTATAATGGCCCCTATCAGCTGCTCAGGGACCTCCTATCGAACGATAGTAACTCCTTCGTCCGCCTCCAGCCGAGGACAGGCCAGATCACCTTAGCACACTGTGGGAGAATTTACCGATCTTCCGACTCATCGGATAAGAATTTCGCTCTCTAGGGGCTCAATAAGTCCAAGCGGGAGATCGGTTTATATAGGAGCTCTATCATGTTAAGGAGAAATTCAGACAATACTTGGTAAAGATGTTGGTGGTTGTAGGAGAAGTCATTGTGCAAAATTATAGCCAAGACGGCAGACAGACGGAAGGAAAACAAGTAAAAGGCATTAAGTTCGGCTGGGCCGAACTTTGGATACCCACCACCTCGGGTATATGTGTTAACCACTTTTCGTCAAAATCCGGTGAAAAATTCATACCTTATGCCCCAAAGCAGCTTTATCGAAATAAGTACAAGTCTTTATTCAATTGTGTATAACAAAAGATGCTATATCTAAAAATAAACCGATCTGAAGCATATACGACACGGATGTCGGAAAGCCTAACATAAGTCACTGTGTCAAATTTTAGTGAAATCGGATTATAAATACGCCTTTTATGCGGCCAAGACTTTAAATCGAGATATCGGTCTATATGGCAGCTATACCCAAATTTGACCCGATTTGGCCCAAGTGGCAGAAAAATATGGAAGAGCCTAACACAACTCCCCATCCCAAATTTCAGCGACATCGGATAATAAATGCGCTTTTTATGGCCCCAAGGCTTTAAATCTAGAGATCGGCCTATATGACAGCTATTTTCAAATCTGGACCGATCTGGGCCAAATTAAAGAAGGATGTCGAAGGTCCTAACACAACTCACTGTTTCAAATTTCAGCGACATCGGACAATAAATACGCCTTTTAGGGGCTCAATATCTTAAATCGAGAGACTGGTCTTTGTGGCAGCTGTCGTCGCAATTTTGAACATTGAGTTGTGTTAAGCCCTTCGACATCTTTCTTCCATTTCACTCAGATCGGTCCAGATTTGAATATAGCTGTCATATAGACCGATCTCTCGATTTAATGTTTTGGCCCCATAAAAGGCGCATTTATTGTCCGATGTTGCCGATATTTGGGACAGAGAGTTGAGTTAAGCCCCTCCACATATTTCTGCAATTTGGTGTAGATCGATCAAGATTTTCATAAAGATGCCTATAGGCCGATATATCAATTTCAAGTCTTGGCCCCATTAAAGGCGCATTTATAATCCGATTTAACTGAAATTTGACACATTGACTTATGTTAGGCTTTTCGACATCCATGTTGTATATGGTTTAGATCGGTTTATTTTTAGATATAGCAACTTAAACAATGACTTGTACTTATTAATATTTGGTCCAAATCGGATCATATTTCGATATAACTGCTATGGGACATAAGGTATGCAATTTTCACCGGATTTTGATAAAAGGTTGTTTACATATATACCCGAGGTGGTGGGTATCCAAAGTTCTTAACTCCCTTTTACTTATTTTGTTAAATTTTGTAAATAGTTAAACTTTGCCGGTATTATTAATAGGAACAAGTAAAAGCGTCCTAAGTTCGACCGGGCCAAATCTTATATACCCTCCACCATGGATCGCATTTGTCTAACTCTTTTCCCGGTATCTATTTTTAGGCAAACAAAGGCTATTGAAGCTATATCAACTTATAACCTGAATCGGACCATCATTGAATTGAGTGTTGTAGACCATAGTAAAAGTTATTGTGTGAAATTTCAGCCAATTCGAATAAAAATTGCGCCCTTTAGGGGCTCACGAAGTAAAATAGGAAGAATGGTTTATAAGGGTGCTGCTTCATGCTATAGACCGATTCAGACCATATTTGACACGTATGTTGTATGTTATGGGAGAAAGCGTTGCACAAAATTTGAGCTCAAGAAGTCCTGGGATCTTGACTTCTCGGTCAATGAAGTTATATCAGATTTTTCAGGCGATTCGGATAGGAATAGCTACCTCTAGAGGCTCAAGAAGACCCCAGATCGGTTTATATGACAGCTAAATCAGGTTTTGGACAAATTTCCCCCATACTTAGCACAGTTGCTGGAAGTCATAGCAAAGCACTTCATGCCAAATGGGATAAGAATTGCGCCCTCTAGAGACTCAAGAAGTCAAGATCCAAGATCGGTTTATATGGCAGCTATATCAAAACATGGACCGATATGGCCCATAATCCCAACCGACCTACACTAATAAGAACAATTTGTGTGAAATTTCAAGCGGCTAGCTTTGCTCCTTCGAAAGTTAGCGTGCTTTCGATAGACAGACGGACGGACGGACGGATAGACAGATTGACGGACAGACGGACGGACGGATCGTGCCGTTTACTTCACTGCAAAATATTTAAAACTATCTGCAACCAAATCATCAGACACATTGTTTCTTACAAATTCACGTATTCGAAGTGTTGAAATAAGCATTCAAGTGTTTATGCTTCCTTAAACGGTGTAAGAATTACTTCACTCCGTCCGATCTTCTTAACATCTACACCACTTTCATAAGGCCGAAAATGGAGTACAACTCACATGTATGGGCTGGAGCTTCAAAATCATCCCTGGAGCTATTGGACCGTGTACAGAGGAGAGCTATGGCGTTGATTGGGGACAGTGGGGTATCCAACTCTATTTCCTCCCTTCACCATTGTCGTAATGTGGGTTGTTTGGCGCTGTTCTATCGGTACCTTCATGGTGTGTGTTCGTCTGACATTCGTCTTTTTATTCCTGATGTAAGGATGTATGTCAGGGACACTAGACATGCTAGGAACTTACACCCGTTTGTAATTGGTTGGCCAGCGGACCGCACAATGCATTAAAGAGAGAATTCTTATTTCGCCGGAATCGACTTCCGGCTGATGTTTTTCCCACCCACTTTGACATTCAAAGATTTAAGACAAATGTCAATATGCACTACATCTTTTTCCCCCTTCAATTCCTAATATCCTCTCGTCAACGCAATGCACTGCATTCATAAGGGACATCCCCTGCGTGTTGGCTGACAAAAAAAAAGGTGAATAATGAGCTGAATATGAAATTCGGTTGAAAAACGATTCAGACTATCAAGCGTTCCAATACAATACAATGCCACTAGAAATGGCGATAAGGTCAGAAATAGGATCAAGGTCCTCAAGTCAATGGTTTGAGTGCTGGCAAAGGAACCTTGTTGACCACGTCTGTGGTGAGTTATGCCTCGACACACAGTGTGATGGGAAAAAATTAAGTGGAAATAAGTCTGCCATTTTGGAACGGATAGAGATATATTCATGAAATTTTACATGGTTATAGCTGAGGTGGTATCCAGTTTATATACATTTCAGTGCCCTAGCAGTCTCAGGGCTCCGTTGGTGGCCCTTCAAATTTGGTCGGCTCGTGCTGTCAAAATCGCATTTATGGTCCAATTTTCAATTTTTTTTTTTTCTGGAAAGTTGAATTGATAGTAAAACCAGTAAGGATTGATAGTAAAACCAGTAAGTTATAAAGTCGGGCGGTGCCGACTTTATAATACCCTACACCTACCCTTTAAATACAAAAGTGGGTCTATATCTTATTCTTAACCAATTTTGATGGACCTCGGCGGATGTATTCAAATAGGTTATTAAAATTACGGTGTCAAATTTCGAGCAAAGCACATATGTTCAAAATGTAATAACTACGGTTGACAAATGACGGGAGCTATATCTAAATCTGAACCGATTTCGATCAAACTTTATGGATATTGTGGAATTCGTCGAGGAAAGCGTTGAGCAAACTTTTGGAAAGATTGGTTAATAAATGCGCTATCAGCGGGTCTAGGAGTGAGAATCGGGCGATATATATTGTATTTATGTGAGCTATACCTAAGTCTGAACAGATTTCTATGAAATTCATCAGCAGTATCGAAAGTCATAGGAAAATCCTTCCAGCACAATTTCGAGAGAATCCGTTTACTAATGACCATTTTATATCAGTATTACTGCAAATCGGACGAACATATATATGGGAGCTATATCCAATTCTGAACCGATTTCTATATTATTCACTTTTAATATCGAGAGACAAAGGAAAATCCTTCCAGCTAAATTACGAGAGAATCGGTTAACAAATGATAATTTCATTGCAGTATTATTGCAAATCGGACGAACATATATATGGGAGCTATATCCAAATATGAATCGATTTCTTTGAAATTCGCCAATTATATTGAGAGTCATAAGGAAATCCTTCTTGCCAAATATCGAGAGAATCAGTTGACAAATGACCAACTTACTGCAAATCGGACAAACATATATATGGGAGCTTTATCCAAATCTAAACCGATTTCTACAAAATTCACCAGTAATATTGAGAGTCATAAGGAAGTCCTTCTTGCAAAATTTCGAAAGAATCGGTTAACAAATGACTATTTTATTGCATTATTACTGCAAATCGGACGAACATATATATGGAAGCTATATCAAAATCTGAACCGATTTTTTCCAATTTCAACAGGCTTCGTCCCTAGGCCAAAAAACATGCCCATACTAAATTTGAAGACGGTCGGATGAAAATTGCGACCTGTAGTTTGTACACAAATTAACATGGACAGACGGACAGACAGACGGACGGACATAGCTAAATCAAATAAGAAAGTGATTCCGAGTCGATCGGTATACTTATCAATGGGTCTATCACTAATCCTTTTGGGTATTACAAACTAATTCACTAAGTTATAATACCCTGTACCACAGTAGTGGCGTAGGGTATAATAAGAAAACGGCTACATATGACGAAATGACGATTTTTATACCCTCCACCATAGGATGGGGGGTATACTAACATCGTCATTCTGTTTGTAACTATTCGAAACATTCGTCTGAGACCCCACAAAGTATATATATTCTTGATCGTCGCGACATTTTATGTCGATCTACCCATGTCCGCCCGTCTGTCCGTCTGTCTGTCCGTCCGTCTGTCTGTCGAAAGCACGCTAACTTCCGAAGGAGTAAAGCCAGCCGCTTGAAATTTTGCACAAATACTTTTTATTAGTGTAGGCCGGTTGGTATTGTAAATGGGCCATATCGGTCCATGTTTTGATATAGCTGCCATATAAACCGATCTTGGGTCTTGACTTCTTGAGCCTCTAGAGTGCGCAATTCTTATTCGATTGGAATCAAATTTTGCACGACGTGTTTTGTTATGATATCCGATAACTGTGCCAAGTAGGGTTCAAATCGGTCCATAACCTGATATAGCTGCCATATAAGCCGATCAGGGGTCTTGACTTCTTGAGCCTCTAGAGGTCGCAATTATTATCTAATTTGCCTGAAATTTTGTACGACGGATTCTCTCATGACCATCAACATACATATTTATTATGGTCTTAATCGGTTTATAGCCCGATACAGCTCCGATATAAATCGTTCTCTCTATTTTACTTTTTGAGCCCCCAAAGGGTTCAATTATTATTCGAATTGGCTGACATTTTACACAGGTCTCCAACATATAATTTAATTGTGGTCCAAACCGGACCATATCTTGATATCGCTCTAATAGCATAGCAAATCTTTTCTTATATCCTTTTTTGCCTAAGAAGAGATCCCGGGAAAAGAACTCGACAAATGCGATCCATGGTGGAGGGTGTATAAGATTCGGCCCTGCCGAACTTAGCACGCTTTTACTTGTTTAGAACTCAAAAATTAATATTTCTTAAAGCCCGTTTACTTCATTCAGCCTTAAATCCTCCCACCAAAATCTAAACTGATTCCATAGATTTGAATTAATTCGTTCTTGGAATAGGCATCCCTGCTTTTGGAACAAACCCATAACATCAACTTAATTAAATCATGCATATAACCGACAGGCATTTGTTGTTTTCCCTCTCTAAAGAAAACACTTGTAATTAAATTGCATTAAATTAAATAAAAGTCCTTTGGAAATTCAAAAAGAGGAATAGCACTGCAAAGAATAAATTGAGGTTATGAAGTTACTTTGATATCAAAGTTATTTAAAAAATGTCGAGCACTTCAACTCGAAAAGTTGAAATAAAGTATGATAGTCCACTGTTAGACAAATTGTGCATAATTCTCTTATAAATTGCCCAAAATTTAAAAAAACGACAACATTATGGCAAATTACCCAAAATATGACGAGCTATATCTAATTCTGAACCGATTTCGAGCAAACTTCTCAGATAATGTGGTAGTCGAGGAAAGCGTTATGCAAAATTTTGGCAAGATTGTCGAACAATGCGCTTGCAGTGGCTCTTGGGGTGAAAATCTGGCCATATATATATATGACAGCTATATCTAAATCTTGGCTGATTTCTATGAAATTCAACAGTTATATTGAGAGTCATAAGAAAACTTCCTGAAAAATTTCGACAGAATCGGTTAACAAATAAGCACTTTTTTGCAATATTTCTCAATATCGGACGAACATATTTATGAGAGCTATATCTAAATCTGAACCGATTTCCATGAAATTCACCAGTAATATTGAGAGTCAAGAAATGAGAGAAATGCCACCTGCCAAATTTCGAGAATATCGGTTAACAAAAGACCATTTTATTGCAATATTACTGCAAATAGGACGAACATATATGGAGCTATATTCAGACCTGAACCGATTTTTTCAAATTTCAATACGCTTCGTCTCTAGACCGAAAAACATGTCTGTACCGAATTTGAAGACGATCGGATGAAAACTGTGACCTGTACTTTGTACACAAATTAACATGGACAGACGGACAGACAGACTGACATAGCTAAATCGAATCAGAAAGTGACTCTGAGTCGATCGGTGTAATTATCAATGGGTCTATCTCTCCTCCTTTTGGGTGTTACAAACAAATTCACTAAGTTATAATACCCTTTACCACAGGAGTGGTGAAGGGTAAAAAAGACAAATCGATTAGAATTGCGCCCTCTAGACGCTCAAGAAGTGAAATCAGGAGATCGTTTTATATGAGAGCTTTATTGACTGACCATATTTAGCACGTATCTTAGAAGTTATAGAGTCAGTTACTGTGCAAAAATTCAGCCATATCGGTTAGAATCATGCCCTCTAAAGGCTCAAACAGTCAAAATGGGAAATAGGTTTAAATGGCAGCTATATTAGGTTATAGACCGATTTGAACCATACTTGGTACAGATATTCATACTTGGTACAGATAATCATAACAAAATGCAACGTGCACAATTTTAGGCAAATCGGATAAGAAGCTCAAGAATTCAACACCCTAGATCAGTTTACATAGCAGCTGTATCCAAACATGGACCGATTTGGCCCATTTACAATCCCAACCGACCTACACTTCTTATTAGTGTTTGTGCAAACTTTCAAGCCTAGCTTTACAGACGAACAGACAAACGGACGGTCAAGGCTAGATCGACTTAACATGTCATGATGATTCAGAATATATATACTTTATGGGGTCTTACACGAACATTTCAGGGTGTTACAAACGGATCTGATATTGAACCGTTTTGTTATTTCGGTCCACAAGAATTTTTCTGTAATTCGTAATAGGTCATTATTTTTTGAAAGAAAAATTGCAGTCTCTCAAGCATAGCTACGATAGTGGTATCCATTAGGCGGTTGATGATCTGCATCTGTTAACAGTGGAACGACAGATCTAGAGCCCGTGAGTAGGCTTAGAATGGACTCCAAAGACCCATGTTGTCTGCTACTGAAACCTCGACTGGGGGAGCGGCTGCTGCAGGCTCCACTAGCCGAAAAACGACTGGTCAGGGCGTTTGGCGAAGATACCTGGTTTGTATCTTAAGGACAAGGCGGAACCTATTCTTTCTTCGCTTGCCTATAATTAGCCTAAGCCATCGGCTCTCCCCGGCAAACCAACACGCTCTTTAAGAAGTAGGAATAATAGAAGATGCATCGCTCTTTGGTTTATCGTGAGCCTTGGTGCGATTGATCCTAAGACTCTCACTAATAGGGAGGGAGACTCAATAAATTTGGCTCGGGGATTCGCTGCACTGGCTAACCCAAAGACTACATGTCTAGATTCGGAAACTGCACCGCAGTCAGCCAAAAGGCTGCGGTCACTTGGAGGGCATTCCATGCCTAAAAGAATTAGGGCGAAGCAACAGTAAGATGGGTCCAAGAACCTTTGGTAATGTCGCTAGGGACAGTTTGGTGAGGGTAGTTGTCGACAAGGGAGAAGAACAGGGCTGCATACCTAGGAATAATTGGAGTGGGATAATCAGTGGACTGTCATCAGTATACTCTGATGTGCTTGCGGAATTTAATAGGTCTCCTCCAATTTGTGACGATGCAGGCTGGTATCGGGGCCGATACAGACTCATTGCCTTCGGTGAGATGTAACGTTGTGTGCTAAAAAGATTGGTGAGATCTGGCCTTATGTTGCACTACCTTATGTAGTCAAGAAGGAAGATATTCCTTCTCGACCAATGGCGCTTGCTTGGATACCAAGGATTCCCTCAGATCCTGAATCCATACTTGGAAAGGGAATGTAATCCCAATCATTCAACCAACGTCTGGAAGATTGGATGAGGCTGATGTTGACCGGAGACATGCAGTATTCGTACTAAAATCTGGCTGTCTCGCAGACCTCAACAAGTCTGAAGGGGTTGTATCCTACGGATTCAACAAGTTAAAACTGAAGGTCTAAAGAAGCGGTGGGATTGAGGAATAAGGAAACGACTCAGCAGTTGTTGCTGAACACTTGCCTGAGGAACTATTGACCACATCGCTTCAGTCTGGCGGATTTAAGGAGACTGAAAATCCACCTGCCACAATCGAGACAAAAGGTATTCCTGATGGCAGGGAGATTTGAAGTAGTTCTAATCCAGGAACCATGGGTGTATGGAGGAATGGTTCGTGGTCTAAGAATTCTTTTATTTAAACAACTCAATGAAAGAGTGGTCTTAATGTTTTTCTTCTTCGGTCGCTAAGCACTGAAGGTTTGATAAATAGATAAGTCTCATTGCGGGCTGGCTTCCCTCTATATGGCACACGGTTCAGAGATGCCTCCTTAAAACCTTAAGTTGCTGGTTGAGCCGCTTTGTGGGAAAGAAGAGCCTCATTGTAGGAAGTGAAGGCAATGCATCACCAGATACCGGGAAGTTCGGGTGTCAACGAATGGGATGACCTGCTTATCAAATTTAAGTTGCAATCTGCCAATTTGTAATAAAGGGGATAAACCGACCTTTATTACCAGTAACGGTCAGGAAGACCTTAAGGAAGATTCTGTCCTCGAGACCTTTTACGGTGGGGTATTCACAAGTCAGGGTATGTATGGACAATGTCTAGTGAGGAAACACCAGAACTACTCGTTGATACACATTTCCCGGGAAATTCTCCAACGGACAACATGGCTCCAGAAGAGGTTGTCATTGGTATGCATTCGTCGGAGGTTATAAGGGAAATTGTGTCGGAGCCGAATATCCTTTGGGAGATAAGAAGTTCCGTTCCGCATGTCATATATACCTGTGGGATGGAGGACACGAAGGTCATATTCGTTCCGAAAGCAGGAAAACCTTACCACACAAAGGCGAAAGATTTTCGTCCTATTAGTCTGCCATCCTTTATGCTGAAGACTGTTGAGAGGTTGATAGAAACTTATCTTAGGGCAAAGAGATCGCCCGTCGGGGCAGCGGCATGCATATAGTAAAGGCAACTCCACTGAAACAACCCTTCACGACCTCGGCGGCTACATAGAGGGTTCTCTCGCTCTCAAGGAATATACAATCGTAGCATTTCTTGACATTGAAGGTGGTTTCAATAAAGTCAAACCGACGTCAATCATGAAGGAGTTGGAGTTTCTAGGCATCAACTCTACCGTAAGAAAATTTATTAATAACTTACTTACTTAAAGATGCATTACGGCAGGCTTGGGATCTGTGGATCTAAAAAGATAAGTCAGCAAAGGAACACCTCAAGGAGGTTTACTGTCTTCTCCATTTTTGAATATAGCCATGTCTGGTAGAAAAAGCTGTAGAAGTGTTCACGTATGATGGTGACGTGGAAATTGCTGTTAGGGGGAAAGTTTCCCAGCACTCTAAGAGATATACTTCAGGAAGCTATACGGGCAAAAGTGAAGTGGGCTACCGAAAGTGCAAAAATGCAAAATTTGCTCATGAAGATTCCATTATGGAACAGGGGCAAACTTCTCACATATCAATGAGTACAGCCCGATTCAAGTTTAAGCTCAATAATAAGGGGCCTCCTTTTTATAGCCGAGTCCAAACGGAGTGCCGCAGTGCGACACCTCTTTGGAGATAAGTTCTCTATTTTACCAGCATTAGGAGGGAAAAACCAACGCAGAAAATTTTTTCAGATGGTCTCGCCAGGATTCGAACCCAGGCGTTCAGCGTCATAGGCGGACATGCTAACCTCTGCGCTACGGTGACCTCCACTACCGAAAAGGGTCTAGGTGTAAATCCGTGAAAGACAGAAATAGTTCTTTTTAGCAGGAGATACAAGTTGCCTACAGTGGCAACTGTTTCCTTGGGAAGAGAGAATTTTCCATTCTCAGAAAGCTCGAAATACCTATTTTGCTGGACAGGAAATTGAACTTCAAATCCAACATTTTCGAAAGGGCAAGAAAGGTAAATCTTGCCCTTTACACCTGCAAAAGAGCCATTGGCATACATTGGGTATATACTGCAGTTGTCAGACCTATAATGCTATATGGTGTTGTGGTCTGAGAGACACCGCTTCAAAATTCCACCTACAGCTTAATACATAACCGGATCCAAAGGAAGGCTTGTTTCTGCATCACAGCCGCATTGAGGACGACACCATCTGATGAACAAATGCCTATGGACATTGTGGCTAGACAAATAGCTGCGACTACTGCCGTGAGGCTAAGGGAGCTTGCTCTTTGGTCATGTGGCGGCTACGGACACTATGTTATTCTTGATACAATGTTCGATTTTCCAGGCAGTGTGGTTTACACCCTACCTGAGCAGCTTTTTTTATAAAAAGTACTGTACCACGATACCCCAGGCCATAGAAGTTAGATAGACTGCTATAATGATAGTTCCAAACTTTGAGGTGTACTATAAAGATCGAAAACTGGTCATATCGAAAAGGATACCGGACCACTGCAGTGTGTATCAACCGGAGGTACTTGCAATTAAGGAAGTGGTGAATTGATTAAGATATAATGTCATTACGACGATTGGCATAAATATCTTCTCAGAGAGCCTGGCATCCATTAAACCCCTGGAGAACGTATTTCTGAACACAAAAACCGCCCTCGACTGTCGCAGATCTCTCAACGAGATGGCTGAACAGTTCAAAATTCACCTTTTCTGCCGGGCCAATAAGACATCCCAGTAATTTTTAAAGCGAACGAGCTTGCGAGCCTAGGAACTACCTTACACATTCCAGGGAGGTATGCCTCTTGCGACATGTTTTCAGGACCAGGCCCGAAGGCCAACAAATTATAGATTGGACCTAATCTAGACTTGAAGAGGTCTGCCGCTTTGCTGTCATTGGCTAGAACACACGCCTCAGTCATTGTGTCCGTCATGACAGGTCACTGTCTAATCGGAAAACGTGCTGACAGACTGAAGGTTGCCAGCAACGACTTTTGCAGAAGCTGTGAGGAAGAAGAGACTATAGAACACCTGCTTTGTGTGTGTCCAGCACTGGTAGTCAGAAGGAGTTCCACTTTAGGTTCTGATTTATTTGAAACCCTGTCTGATTTAGCGGATGTGCACGTTCGCAAGTTGTTAGGCTTTTTATACCCTCCACTATAGGATGGGGGTATACGAATTTCGTCATTCTGTTTGTAGCACTTCGAAATTTGCGTCTGAGACCCCATAGAGTATAAATATTCTTGATCGTATTGTCATTTAAAATCGATCTAGCCATGTCCGTCCGTCTGTCTGTCGAAAGCACGCTCACTTTCGAAGGAGTAAAGCTAGTCGCTTGAAATTTTGCACAAATACTTTTTATTAGTGTAGGTCAGTTGGGATTGTAAATGGGCCAAATCGGTTCATGTTTTCATATAGCTGCCATAAAACCGATTTTGGGTCTTGACTTCTTGAGCCTCTAGAGGGCGCAATTCTCGCCTGATTTGACTGAAATTTTGCTCGTGGTGTTTTGGTATCACCTCCAACAACTGCGCTAAGTATGGCTCAAATCAGTCCATGTTTTGATATAGCTACTATATAAACAAATCTTGGGTCTTGACTTCTTGAGTCTCTAGAGGGCGCAATTCTCGTCCGATTTGACTGAAATTTTGCATAGAGTTTTGGTAACACTTCCAACAACTGTGTTTAGTATGATTCAATTCGGTTTATAATCTAGTAAAGCTGTCATATAAACCGATCTTGGATCTTGACTTCCTGAGTCAATAGACAGCGCAATTCTCATCCGATTTGGCTAAAACTTTGCACGTTGTGTTTTTTTTTATGATTTCCAATAACTGTGCTAAGTATGGAGAAATTCGGTTCATAACCTGATAAAGCTGCCATATGACTTCTTGAGCCTCTAGAGGGAAGAATTTGGCAGACATTTTGTACAACGAATTTTCTCAAGACCGTTAACATACGTGTCTAATATGGTCTGAATCGATTAATAGCTTGATACAGCTCCCATATAAACCTTTATCCCGATTTTGCTTCTTGAGCCTCTATAAGGCGCAATTCTTATCCGAATGAACTGAAATATTACATAATGACTTCTTCAATGTTCAGCATTCATTTATGGTCCGAATCGGACTACAACTTTATATAGCTCCAATAGCATAACAGTTCTTATTCAATATTCTTTGTTTGCCTAAAAAGAGATACCGCGCATAGAACTCAACAAATGCTATCTATGGTGGAGGCTATATAAGATTCGGCCCGGCCGAACGTAGCACGCACTAACTTGTTAATCCTATCTGTATGATTCAACGGTACGAACTAGAAAGCATATTCCTTCTTCTGTTCCTGTGGTATCACAATGGTCAAAAAACATCTAAGTGAGTCTGATGGCAGACTGCCACTTAAACCTAGTCTAACTTTAAATGCTGCTACTTCATAAATGGTCCATGGATTTTGACGAAATGTGGGTAGTATATATCTGAGGTTGAGGTCCGACCGAACTTAATGTATTTTTATACCCACCACCGTATGATAGGGGGTATCTTCATTTAGTTATACCGTTTGCAACACATCGAAAAAACTTTGTTTTTCATCCGATTTTGCTGAAATTTAAAACAGTGACTGAAGCCTATAAAAGCTTTATGTATTACCAGATTTCGCTGAAATTTGAAACAGTGAGTTTTCTGAGCCTCACGATATCCGACCTTAACATGGTTCAGATCGGTATATAATTGGATAAATCTGCCAAAGACACCAATATTATGTTGTACAAAATTGAATAGTGACATATATATTAGACCACTCAATGTCCGTGCCGAATTTGGGTGCTTAAGTTAGCCAAATATCACCGGATTGTGACGAAATGGGATTCTCATATATACCCGAGGTGGTGGGTATCCAAAGTTCGGCCCGGCCGAATTTAATGCCTTTTTACTTGTTCCTTCTTCAAGTTTCTGCTTAACACGCTTTTATTAACGACTATTTTGTTCTCTCAAGCTTGTTTTTTGTTTTAACATATGCTTTCAATTGACCGGTATCAATTGTAACCTTGATACCGATTTCACTAAAATCTACATGTCTCAAAAATCCTTTTTCAAGAGATCTAATGATGTTCGGTTTACTGCATTAGGACTTGGACGAAAATATTTAAATGTTTACATAAGCGCATGCTTTAATAGGTACCTTGCACTATGGTCCTGCTTTTGTTGTGACTTTTAGTTGTCTTCCCCAAAACATTTGCATCATCCGTAGTTGTCTTATTTAATCCTTTAAATACATTTGCATACATCCATACGCACAAACGGAGCGGATATATACAATCAAACGAACAAGTTCATTGCACATTTATTCATAACCGTGGGCGAATGAAATCTAGGTATGTGCGAATGTGAGTATTACTTCACATACATGCAATGCTGCCACATACACACATATATGACTAAGAGGACATGTATCAGAGGGAAGCTTTTGCTGACTGTTGTCATTGCAAGGGATAAACAAATGCACAACTGTTGTTGGAGCATAATGCAACAGTAGCACAGTAGATCGTATATATTTTGTACTTTAGACCGTTAATACAACGACATCTAACCATTCACTTTGTATGCGACAGACAGACGGAAAATATGACAAAATCGACGTAGATTGGCAAGAGGACCTAGGATATTCGCCAAATCAACCATTTCATGAGTTACAAACATAATGACGAGCTTCGGGGTATACTAATCCAGTTATTCCGTAACACCTCGAAATACTGATCTGAGACCCTTTAAAGTATATCAAAGTATTTGTGATCGCCTGGACATTCTTTGGATAACAAAGGATAAAACAAGTAAGAGCGTGCTAAGTTCGGCCCGACCGAATCTTATATACCCTCCACCATGGATCGCATTTGTCGAGTTCTATGCGCTTTATCTCTTTTTAGGCAAACAAAGAATAATGAATAAGAACTGTTATGCTATTGGAGCTATATCAAGTTATAGTCCGATTCGGACCATAAATGAATTGAATGCTGAACATTGTAGAAGTCATTGTGTTATATTTCAGTTCATTCGGATAGGAGTTGCGCCTTGTAGGGGTACAAGATCATGATATAGGTTAATATGGAAGCTGTATCAAGCTATTGATCGATTCAGACCATATTTAACACGTATGTTGAAGGTCATGAGAGAAGCCGTTGTACAATATGTCTGCCAAATCGGATGAGAATTGCGCCCTTTAGAGGCTCAAGAAGTCAAGATCCCAGATCGGTTTATATGGCAGCTATATCAGATTCTATACCGATTTGCGCCATACTTAGCACAGTTGTTGATACCAAAACATCGCGTGCAAAATTTCAGTCAAATCGAGCGAAAATTGCGACCTCTAGAGGCTCAAGAAGCCATGACCCAAGATCGGTTAATATGGCAGCTATATAAAAACATGGACAAGAAATCAAATCGTCTATATCAAAACATGAACCGATTTGGGCCATTTACAATCTCAACGGACCAACACTAATTAAAAGTATTTGTGCAAAATTTCAAGCGGCTAGCTTTACTCCTTCGAAAGTTAGCGTGCTTTCGACAGACAAACGGACGGACGTACAGACGGACGGACATGGCTAGATCGACTTTAAATGACATGACGATCAAGAATATATATACTTTATGGGGTCTCAGACGCATATTTCGAGGTGTTACAAACATAATGACGAAATAAGTATACCCCCCCAACCTATGGTGGAGGGTATAATAGAAGAATTGCTATGCTATTGAAGCTATATCAAGTTATGGTTCGATTCCAACCATAATCAAATTGAATGTTGGAGACCGTAATAGAAGTCATTGTGTAAAATCTCAGCCAATTCGGATAAGAATTGCGACCTTTAGGGAGTCAAGAAATAAAATGTTGAGATCGAGATGTATCAGGCTAAAAACCGATTCAGATCATATTTGACACGTATGTTGAAGGGCTTGTGAGAAGTCGTCGTACGAAATTGCACGCAAATCTGATAATAATTGCGCCGTCTAGAGGCTCAAAAAATCAACTTCCCAGATCAGTTTATATGGCAGCTATGTAAGGTTATGGACCGATTTAAACCATACTTAGCGCAGTTGTTGGAAGTCATAACGAAATGTGTAATGCAAAATTCCAGCCTAATCGTGTAAGAATTGCCCTCTAGAGGCTCAAGAAATCAAGACCAAGATCGGTTTATATGACAGCTATATCAAAACATGGACAAGAAATCAAATCGGGAGAT
This sequence comes from Stomoxys calcitrans, assembly GCF_963082655.1. NCBI lineage: Eukaryota > Metazoa > Arthropoda > Insecta > Diptera > Muscidae > Stomoxys > Stomoxys calcitrans. The sequence continues at coordinate 47,124,666 of NC_081555.1, read as the reverse complement.
CAGTTTATATAGGAGCTTTATCAGGCTAAAGACCGCTTTGAACTGTACTTAGCACAGTTGTTGGAAGTGACAAAAGAACACCACGTGCGAAATTTCAGCCAAATCGGATAAAAATTGCGGCTTCCAGAAGTTCAAGAAGTCAAATCGGGAGATCGGTTTATATGGGAGCTATATCAGGTGATAGACCGATTTGAACAGTACTTGGCACGATTGTTGGCAGTTTTAAAAGAACACCACGTGCAAAATTTCAGCCAAATCGTACAGAAATTGCAATTTTTAAGGTTTCAAGAAATGTAATCGGGAGATCGGTTCATATGGGAGCTATATCATGTTATAGACCGATTTTGATAATACTTGGCACAGCTGTTGGAAGCCATCACAGAACACTACATGCCAAATCGGACAAAAAATGCGGCTTCCAGGAGCTCAAGAAGTCAAATCCGGAAAACGCTTTATATGGGAGCTATATCTGGTTAGTTATAAACCGATTTGAACCGTAATTAACGTAGTTGTTGAAAGTCGTAACGGAATACTATGTGCAAAGTTTCAGCCAAATCGGACAAAAAAATTCGGCTTCCAGGGGCTTAAGAAATAAAATCTTACGATCGGTTTATATGGGAGCTATATAAGGTTATAGACCGATTTGAACCGTGCTTGACACGGTTGTTGGCAGTCATAAAAGAACACCCAGTGCAAAATTTCAACCAAATCGGACAAAAATTTTAACTTTCAAAGTTTCAAGAAATCTAATCGGGAGATCGGTTTATATGGGAGCTATATCATATTATAGACCGATTTTGACAATACTTGGCACAGCTGTTGGAAGCCATCACAGAACACTACATGCTAAATCGGACAATAAATACGACTTCCAGGAGCTCAAATCGGGAGATCGCTTTATATGAGAGCTATATCAGGTTATAGACCGACTTGAATCGTAGTTGAGGTAGTTGTTGGAAGTCAGAACGAAATACTATGTGCAAAGTTTCAGCCAAATCGGACAAAAAAATGCGGCTTCCAAGGGCTCAAGTAATCAAATCTGGAGACCTTTTTATATGGGAGCTATATTTAAATCTGAACCGATATGGCCCATTTGCAATCCCCAACGACCTACATCAATGTTAAGTATCTGTGCGAAATTTCAACTGGTTAGCGTGACGCCGGCCGTCTGTGAGTCCATGTATACTTGTAATCAAGTTACAGGACGCATTTTTTGTCCAATCATCAAGGAATTTTGCTCATGTCACTTTTTGGTCCATGGATTTTGGGAAAAACCGGTTTAGATTTAGATATACCTCCCATATATATAAAAATATATATATATATATATATATATATATACAATATAGATATATATATATCGCCTGATTTGTATTTAAATGGGCGTAGTAACTACAATTTTCAACCGATCTGCACGGATTGTTTTTTTACTGATCTTAATATATCTGCGAGATTTTATCTAAATTGTTTGAGATTTGGATATAGTTTCCATATATATGTATCGCCCGATTTGCACTCATTTGGCTGTACTAACAAACATTTTCGACAAATTTGCTTAAAATTTGGCACGCTTTGTTTTCTCACTCATATTTATATGCAACTAGCTGACCCGGGCTCGCTCCGCTGAGCCTTCTCTTACTTTATATGGAACAAAATTCTCCTTGGAATATTTACAACAAACAACAACAAATTTTGCCCATGAACATTTCACTAAGGAACAGGGGCAAACTTCTTCAAGTTTAAGCTCAATGATAGGGGGTTTCCTTTCTATAGCCGAGTCCGAACGACGTGCCGCATTGCGACACCTCTTTGGAGAGAAGTTTTACATGGCATAGTACCTGACAAATGTTACCAGCATTAGGAGAGGAAAACCACCGCTGAAAATTTTTCCTGATGGACTCGCCAGGATTCGAACCCAGGCGTTCAGCGTCATAGGCGGACATGTTAAAGAGCTTTTAGTGAAATACCATGCTATCTTGACTAGCAGTTTAATAATATAAGTGCCTTTATCTGAATACGAATTTAAGTTTGGATGTAAGGTGTATTCCATTCTTAAAATACTTCATTTCAGCCCGGTATTCCCATGATGTCTGATTTAGTAGTGTTTTCGGGGGAGAGGTGGTCCCCCAGATACTTGGCGCTGAAAAAATATCAGCATCGTGCTCTTCTCTCAAATACCATTTATTTAAACCCCATATTGCCATTGGCTGAAAAAGAGTTTACACGATGAGGCGTCCCCCAAACATATGGTCCCAAAATAGGTTATCAAATTCGTTTTCTAATCTCAAATACCTTTCATTTGAGCCATTGGCATGATCGAAAAATTTTGACCCTTTGGGGGTGTTTAGCGGAAGGGGTGATGCCTTAAAAACATGGTCCTACATTTGGGTATCAAATTCGTATTCTACCCCTAAATACCTTTATTTGAGCCACATATTGCGATGGTCACTAAAAAATAGTTATTTGTGGGGTATTTTGGGAAAGGGGTCCCGAAAGTGTGTATCAATTCTTGCTCTACCCCCCATACCTTTCAGTTAAGCTCCACATTGACATGGTCGGTAAATATGCCCGATTTAGGCGTGTTTTGGGGATTGGGGTGGTCCCTCAAACACTAAGCCCGGAAAATATATCAGCAACGTGTTCTATTCTCATATATATATATATATATATCATTTATTTGAACCCCATATTGCCATTGGATACCAAATTCGATTTCTAATCTCATTTAATCTCCTCATTGCAAAAGTCAGCAAATATGTCCGTTTTGGGGTATTGGCCCTAAAAACTATAAATATTTAGTTCCACTCCCTTTAAGAGCCAAATCGTCTTGGTGAGCAAATACTTCCTATTTGGGGGTTGTTATGGTGGTGGGACGTCCCCTGGACAGTTGGCCCCTAATGTTGATATCAGATATGTGGTCTACTCCCAAATACCTTTAATTTGAGCCCCACATTTCAATAGTCGGCAAACATGACCGGCTTGGGGGGGTGTTTTGGGGGATGGGCGGCCACTCAGTGAGTTGGCCTTTCAATTTATGTATATCTATTGCCCGAATTTATAATTCTAAGGTAATGGGTTTTTTCATCGTTGCAAAAACAAAACCGCAACTATGATTCGAGTCAATCTATTGCGTTGATGCGGTGTTTTCATTCTTGTCTTATATTTACTCATAACACCGCCATGGACAAAATCGATTCAGAGTACTATGAGTATTCGTACGATCCGCACTCAATTGCTTTGATGAGAAACTAAAGTCGCATTTTTGTTTGCATGCCGCAAATCAGAAAAATAGCACCTCTTGCAGTTGTCTGATTCGCTTACACTCACGAGTTTTCATTTATTTATTCCTTCGGCGGAATAGACGTTTCTGCTCTCTCCTTTTCTCTCTTTCGTCATTGTCCCTGTCACGATAAGTGTGTATAATGTCACCAAAGTATGACTAGATCTAAATATACTTTCATTTTAAAGTTTCTTTTTATCGGAATTAGTTCCGTTGAAATGGTATAACATTTAATTTTGTCCCATTTACTCATTTGATGATATCACAGTGCAACTGGATATTTTACAAAGCTTAACTGTGTTGGCATGCGACTCTTAAGGACCTTATGAAATATTGTCCTCTTATATGTGTGGCACAAAGAATAAAATTTCCTTATTTTTTCATTTGGCATGTTTGCAGTCAGTAGTCCCATAGCGGTAATTGTAGAATTGAACAGAGCAATGTTACGCTGCAGCGTGCTGCCGATTCCTGGCAGCAGTTGTATTCGTACTCATTGTAGCAGAATAACATCCAGATATTGTTGTAGTATTTGCAACTCGCCTGCCACCAACACCATTGGAATGCTTTCCCCTACAAAAGAAAGTAAAAATTGTTCGTTCCCTGACTGGTTTACTGAACGTTTTTTTTTCACTTTCAATGTGGCACCAGAGAGGGGTTTTATGAAAACATTTTAACTTTTCGTGTTGTTTGTGTGGGGTGACATCAAATGTTGGAAAAGTGTTTGTTGGGTGTGTTTTATGAATATCTTGGAAAATGGAATTGATATGATGATGATAAACTTAAAAATCTTCACAAAGCAAACAAATTGAATGTTATCATGGTAGGTAAAATTAAGAGGTGTAAGCTATAATGAGGGGCCACCATAGCCTGGGGTCAAATTCTGGCCAGAACATCAGCAAAAATTTGCAGCGGTGGTTATCCCCTCCGAGGTATGACGACACTTGTGAGGAATTTGCAAATGCAAACGCAAATTTTGACCATGAACATTCCAATAAGGAACAGGGGTAAAATTCTCACATATCAATGAGTGCAGTCCGATTCAAGTTTTAAGCTCATGATATGGGGTCTCCTTTCTATAGCCGAGTCCGAACAGCGTGCCGCAGTGTGACACCCTTTTACATGGCATAGTAGCTCACAAATGTTGCCAGCATTAGGAGGGGAAAACCACCGCTAAAATTTTTTTTCGGATGGTCTCGCCAGGATTTGAACCCATGCTTTCAGCGTAATAGGCGGACATGCTTACCTCTGCGACACGGTGGCCTTGTGAGGAATTTACCTCAGGTTATCAGTACTCATTGATACGAGAGAAGTATTGGCGCTGCTCTTTAAGGCCATGTTCATGGGCAAATTTAAGAAAATTTGCATTTGCAAGCCATTTTTTAGCCATTTATTACTGAAACATCTTCTTTTACACCTAAGATTGGTGTTCTTTATAAATTTTGACTTCAAAATACTCGTTTAATAAATAGTAGAGTACACATGAATTCGGTAAAATAAATTTGATGGATATCGTCGTAAAATTTTCTAGCATAACTCGAAATACATTCTCATATACATTCTCTGCACATTTAAAGTCAGTCTAACCATATTCGTCCGTCCGTTCAACAGATATCCAAAACTATAGCGTTCGAACGCATGGGGCTATCCGCATGCAATTTTCCAAAGATGTTTCTTTTTGATGTAGATCGATGGCTGTTGAAAATGGGCTATTTAGTCCAGCTTGAATTTATTTTATAACACTTAATACTAATACTGTTTCATACTACGTTTCCGAGTACGGCTTTTCAAACTATTCGAAAACCGAAACTAATGAAACACGAGAGCAAGATTTTAATATTTATATACCCTACCCCACTACTATGGTACAGGCAAGTGAGATAGACCCATTTATAAGCATGCAGATCGACTCACAATGACTTTCGGATTCGATTTAGCCGATATCCGTCCGTCTGTGTGTGGTTTTTATACCCACCACCGAAGGATGGGGTATATTCATTTTGTCATTCCGTTTGCAACACATTGAAATATCCATTTCCGACCCTATAAAGTATATATATTCTTAATCAGCGTAAAAATCTAAGACGATCTAGATATGTCCGTCCGTCTGTCCGTCTGTCTGTTGAAATCACGCTACAGTCTTCAAAAATAGAAATATTGAGCTGAAACTTTCACAGAATTTCTTTTTTGTTCATAAGCAGAATGAAGATGGGCTATATCGAACTTTACCTTTATATAGCCCCCATATAGACCGATCCGCCGATTAAGGCTCTTAGGCCCATAATAGACACATTTATTATCCGATTTTGCTGAAACTTGCGACAGTGAGTTGTGTTAGGCCCTTCGACATCCTTCGTCAATTTGGCTCAAATCGGTCCAGATTTGGATATAGCTGCCATATAGACCGATCGGCCGATTTAGGGTCTGAGGCCCATATAACCCACATTTATTATCCGATTTTGCTGAAATTTGGCACGGTGAGTTGTGTTAGGCCCTTCGACATCCTTCGTCAATTTGGCCCAGATCGGTCCAGATTTGGATATAGCTGCCATATAGACAGATCCTCAGATTTAGGGTCTAAAGCCGATAAAAGCCACATTAATTATCCGATTTTGCTGAAATTTAGGACAGTGAGTTCTACATCCTTCGTTAATTTGGCCCTAATCGGATCAGATTTGGATATAGCTGCCATATATACCGATCTCTCGATTTAATGTTTTGGGCCCATAAAAGGCATATTTATTGTCCGATGTTGCCGAAATTTGGGATAGACAGTTAAGTTAAGCACATATTTCTGCGATTTGGTCTATATCGATTAAGATTGGCATATAGCTGCCATATAGACCGATATCTCGATTTAAAGGCTTGGCCACGAAAAAGGCGCATTTATAATCCAATTGAATTAAAATTTGACACATTGACTTATGTTAGGCTTTCCGACTTCCGTGTTGTATATGGTTCAGATCGGTTTATTTTTAGATATAGCTACTAAAAAGACCAATATTTTATTATACACAATTGAACAATGACTTGTACTTATTAGTATTTGCTCGAAATCGGATCATATTTCTATATAACTGCTATGGGACATAAGGTATGCAATTTTCACCGGATTTCGATGAAAGGTGGTTTACATATGTACACGAGGTGGTGGGTATCCAAGGTTCGGCCCGGCCGTACTTAACGCCTTTTTACTCGTTATTATTACATTTTAGCCAGGTTTCAAAAAATATAAAATATGATCGAAACTAACCCCTATTTAGATATAATGATCGATATAGTGGTGAAGTTATAATAAAATGGGATGATTATAATATTCTTGGTTATGGGTATCCAAAGTGCGGCACCGCCGAACTTAACACTTTTTTCTTGTTTGACTTAACTATATGTGCTAATTTTGGTTGAAATAGGTTCAGATTTAGATTAAACTCCCATTTACAGTTCCATCCGGTTTTGATTTGGCAGCAATAAAATCGTCATTTGTTCATTGATCCCCTCAAAGTTTGTCACCAAAGTTTCTCTTATAACTCCTTTGATGACTGGTGAATTTCTTAGAAATCGGTTCAATTTTAGGTATAGCTTCCATACCATAGGATACCGAAAGGTCGGCTTTATCCAACTTTATCCCGTCCTTTCCTGTTTCACATAAGTTCTTGCCCAATTGAAAACAGGGACAATAAGACCATCGATTGGAGCCAAATTTAGCGAATTTAGCAGACTTCTGACAACGAAAGACGTCTAATGGACTTTGACAGTGTGGTTATATTATATGGGCATATTAATCAAAAGATCTTAGGTAAATTTAGGACTGATCGCAAACAGTACAACTATTTCTTCTCGTTAAAGGTGCCACGGATAAATGTTCTATGCAATAATACTCTGTGGTAAAAATTTTAGCTAACGTATCAAAAAACACACCTAATATGCTTTTTGCGTTTATGTACGTTTCTATAAAAACATAAAGGATATTACGAATACGACTTGTGAGCTCAGCAGTGTTATATGCAATGTGCATGACGGACTTAGGTTCAACGACACTTTAAGTGCATCCTGAAGAGTGGTAGAAAGTTGCTGCCACTGCCAAGCTGTTGCTGTTGACTTTTCTGCTGTTGTTTGCTATTTCGATTTAACCCTATAGCAAAGATAAAACAACAACAACAAAACGGGACGAAAAAATTATAGGGAATTTAAGGGGCATTCAACACACCTTCGTACTTAAAAAACAACGAACGACAACAATATTAAAGTGCTTACTGTGCAGAAGCATTCGCTTAATTATTTTCAAGCCTTCTACTCAAGGTTTCAACCTTCATTCCAGTGCTAAGAAAATTTTTCTTTCATTAGGCAAAATGGAAAAAAGGGAGTTCAAATGACACATGCCTGGTTTAACAAATGCCTAGTTGACTTTAAAAAACCAGGGAACGACGACGAATGTTTCCAGGAAAAGAAATTTATAAGGAAGAAATTGTCATAAAGATTCATGGGTTTTAAAAAATTTAACTATTATTATATAAATTTGTAAAAGCTACAAAATAGTCTCCTACAATTTATTATTATAGGTATACTTACCGAACCGGGCCCCCTCCGCTGCGCCTTCTTTATCTCTCTAATATCTTTTTAGGGTGGGGACACTTCGCCCTGAATGCAGATATCGAATTCGTTCCATTGTAGCCTATGACGCTGAACGCGTTCGAATCGTGTCGAGAACATCATAATGTTGGCGACATTTGCGAGGTACAATGCCATTTGCCATGCATGGTCATTTAAAAAATTTTCCCCAAAAAGGTGTCGCACAGCGGGACGCCGTTCGGACTCGGCTATAAAAAAAAGGTCCCTTATCATTGAGTTTAAACTTGAATCGGAAAGCACTCATTGATGTGTGAGAATTTGGCCCTTCTCGGTTCCTGGTGATAATGTTCTTCCTTAGGGTAATCTTCTCATTAGGGGAGGGATGGCACCTCGGGCATTTCGACTCAAATATGGATATTAAATTCGTGCTGCACTTCCTAAATCACTTTACTTTGAGCCCCATATTGTCATGGTCCGTAAATATGAACCGTTTGGAGGGTGTCAAATTCGTTCTTTATTCCCAACAGAAGTGAAATTCAGTTTAGGCGGTGCTTTAGGGCGTACCCCAAAATTGGATAATTAATAATTTTCGTTTTCTACTCTCATTTGAGACCCATATTGTCATAATGGGTCAAATAAAGCGCCACCTAGAATTGAACGCAAATTTTAATGTCATATTCGTAATCTACTCCCCCGCCCCCGCTGGTTTCTTGAACCCAAATTTTAATACCATATTCGTGTTCTGGTCTCCAATACCTTTTATTTGATACCCTAATTGTGTCTATCGGACCACTTTCAGATATGGGTGGCGTTTTTGCGGTAAAGGGGAGGGTCCGCCTCCACCCGATATCTAAAAATTATATAGCCTATGTTTCCTTACAGACAAAAGTACACAAGCCATGAAAATTTTAAGAAAATCGGTTCAGCCTAGTATCATATAGTCATAATGGCGTTTTTGAGGGATGGCATGACCCCCTATATTGGGTTGCCCAAAAGGTAATTGCGGATTTTTTAAAAGAAAGTAAATGCATTTTTAATAAAACTTAGAATGAACTTTAATCAAATATATAATTGCCATTTTGTTCGATAACCTTTTGCCATCTTCCTGGCAAATTTAGTATTCCACGCTCATAGAACTTCTGGCCTTTATCTGCAAAAAACTTTTGGCGAGTGACCAAAGATGTGTGCGGTCTAGCGTTGTCTTGGTGGAATATGACACCTTTACAATTGACCAATTCTGGTCGCTTCTCCTTGATGGCTGTATACAATTTGTCCAATTGTTGACAGTAAACATCCGAATTAATCGTTTGGTTCCTTGGAAGCAGCTCAAAATATACCACACCCTTCCAATCCCACCAAACAGACAGCATAACCTTCTTTTGGTGGATATCAGCCTTTGAAGTGGTTTGAGCTGGTTCACCATGCTTGGACCATGATCGTTTTCGACTAACGTTGTTGTAAACAATCCATTTTTCATATCCAGTTATGATTCGTTGTAAAAACGGATCGAATTCATTGCGTTTAAGGTACATATCTCAAGCGTTGATTCGGTTTGTTAAATGAATTTCTTTCAATACATGTGGTACCCAAATATCAAGCTTTTTCACCACTCCAAGACTTTTTATGTGATAATGAACGGTTGATTTTGCTTTGATTTGCTCATCATCAACTTCATTTGGCCGACCTGAACGTGGCTCATCTTTAAGTGAAAAATCTCCAGAACGGAATTTGCGAAACCAATTTTGACACTGTCTTCCTTTTAAGGCTTTATCACCATACACATCTCGTAACTTTTTAGCAACCTGCTCCGCGTTTTTTCCTTTACGGAAATAATAAAGTTAAATATGACGAAAATGCTCCTTTGTGGGCTCCATATTAAAATTGACGCCAAACAAACAAATGTAAACAAAATTTCGCGCACTTTTTTTCTAAAGCAAGCTAAAAGTAACAGCTGATAACTGACAGAAGAAAGAATGCAATTACAGAGTCACAAGCCGTTGAAAAAATTTGTCAACGCCGACTATATGAAAAATCCGCAATTACATTTAGAGCAACCCAATACTTCGATCTGATTTTGTATGCCAGATTTGAAATCTACTCCGAAATACTTTTCATTTGAGCCTCATATTGAAATAAACGTCCAATATGTCTGTTTAGGGCAGTTGTGGGGTTGGGGGCCCGATGGGTACTTAGACTAAAATTTTTATACTATATTCGTATTCTACTCTCAAATACCTTTAATTTGATACCTATTTTGTCCCGATCGGTCCACTTTTGATTTTGGGTTGTGTTTTTGGCATTAGGGGGAGGGTCCGTCCCCCTTCCGATACCGAAAAATTATATAGCCTTTGTTTCCTTCCACACCAACCTACATAATATACGAAAATTTCGAGAAAAACGGTTGTGCCATTTTTCAGTCTATACGAAACAAACAAACCGAGTCTCATATATCTATGATTGGTTAATGGGCCCATTTTTGGCGTTTTTGTGGAGGTGAGGTGACCCCTTATACTTCGACATGAATTTGTATGGCAGATTCATTATCTACTCCCTCATACATTTCATTTGATACCCATATTGTCCTTATATGTCCACTTTTGATTGTGGGTGGTATTTTTGGGTTAACGGTGGAGCGACCGCCCCCTTCCGTTATCAATAAATTAAAAAGCCTATTCCCACTTCCTGGTCTTATTCGGAATCTACTCCCGAATACCTTTCATTTGAATCCCATATTGTCATGATCGTCAAATTAACCTATTTTAAGGGGATTTGGGGCTGGGGCGTCCCTCCACGTACTTGGACCCTACTTTTATTATAAAATTCGTACTCTACTTTTGAATACCTTTCATTTGAATTCCATATTGTCCCGATAGGTCCACTTTTATTTTTGGGTAGTACTTTTGGGTAGTATCAAAAAATTATATAGCGTATGTGTTCTTCCAGACCAACCTATAAAATCTGTGATAATTTCAAAGTAATCGGCTCGGCTGTTTTTGAGTCTATACGGAACAAACAAACAACAAGTAAAAGCGTGCTAAGTTCGGCCGGGCCGAATCTTATATACCCTCCACCATGGATCGCATTTGTCGAGTTCTTTTCCCGGCATCTCTTCTTAGGCAAAAAAGGATATAAGAAAAGAGTTGCTCTGCTATTAAAACGATATCAAGATATGGTCCGGTTCGGACCACAATTAAATTATATGTTGGAGACCTGTGTAAAATTTCAGCCAATTCGTATAAGAATTGCGCCCATTGGGGCTCACGAAGTAAAATAGAGAGAACGATTTATATGGGATCTGTATCGGGCTATAGACCGATTCAGAACATAATAAACACGTTTGTTGATGGTCATGAGAGGATCCGTCGTACAAAATTTCAGGCATATCGGATAATAATTGCGACCTCTAGGGGTCAAGAAGTCAAGATCCCAGATCGGTTTATATGGCAGCTATATCAGGTTATGAACCGATTTGAACCATACTTGGCACAGTTGTTGGATATCATGACGAAATACTTCGTGCAAAAATTCATTCAAATCGGATAAGAATTGTGCCCTCTAGAGGCTCAAGAAATCAAGACCCAAGATCTGTTTATATGGGAGCTATATCAGGTTATGGACCGATTTGAACCATACTTGGCACAGTTGTTGGGTATCATACCAAAACACGTCGTGCAAAATTTCATCCCAATCGGATAAGAATTGCGCACTCTAGGGGCTCAAGAATTCAAGACCCAAGATCGGTTTATATGGCAGCAATATCTGGTTATAGACCGATTTGAACCATACTTGACACAGTAGTTGGATATCATAGCAAAATACGTCGTGCAAAATTTCATTCCAATCGGATAAGAATTGCGCACTCTAGAGGCTCAAGAAGTCAAGACCCAAGATCGGTTTATATGGCAGCTATATCAAAACATGGACCGATATGGCCCATTTACAATACCAACCGACCTACACTAATAAGAAGTATTTGTGTAAAATTTCAAGTGGCTAGCTTTACTCCTTCGGAAGTTAGCGTGCTTTCGACAGACAGACGGACGGACGGACGGACGGACATGGCTAGATCGACATAGAATGTTGCGACGATCAAGAATATATATACTTTATGGGGTCTCAGACGAATATTTCGAGTAGTTACAAACAGAATGACGAAATTAGTATACCCCCCATCTTATGGTGGAGGGTATAAAAATTGAATTTTATATATAAGACTAGCTAGCCCGGTGTGCTTCGCTACACACACAAGTGTTTAGGGCCCCCTTTTGATGTGGTCCAAATTTGAAAATTGTTTTTATTCTTATTTAACTGTCCAGTAACTTTCCTTAGAATCACGTATTGTCTCGCTTGGAATACACGTCCATTGGGGCCATAATTTCGGGGCTACTCCCCGGGAATGACCCCAATTTTTATAAATTGGTGCATTATTTTAAGATAGGGCGACCCGCCTGGGAATAATAACCAAATTTTTATATAAGTTTCGCATTCTACTCTCAAGTGCATTTCGTTTGAATCCTATACTGTGCCGATCGGCCTACAAGTCCGTTTCGTTTGAATCTCATACAGTCCCGATCGGCAAACATGTCAAACAAGCTCCAAGATCCGGCGTTTTGCGAAAATTGTGGTTAGGAGGAGAGTCCACCACATCGGGTGGAGGCGGACCCTTCCCCTAACCCCAAAAACGCTACCCATATCCGAAAGTGGTCCGATTGGCACAATAAGTGTATCAAATGAAAGGTATTGGAGACCAGAAAACGAATATGGTATTAAAATTTAGGTCCCAGCGGGCCTCCCCCCCCCCACCCAACCACAAAACTCCTCTAAGCAGATATATTCCGAGTTCATGTCAATATGGGAGACAAATGAAAATTATTAGGCAGTAGATAAAAATATGGCATAAAACATTAGGTCCAAGTAATGGGAGGTCGCCCAACCCCAAATACCCCAAATGGCTATATTAGCCGATCATGGCTATATGGCCCTCAAATGAAAGGTATTAGAGAGTAGATTACGAATATGACATTAAAATTTGCGTTCAAGTCTAGGTGGCGTTTTTCCTCCTAAAGATGCGTCAAATGGGTGATTTGACCCATTATGACAATATGGGACCCAAATGAAAGCTATTTGAGAGTAGAAAACGAATTTGATATCCAATTTTGGAGCCAAGTGTTTTGGGATACGTCCTAAACCACCCCCTAAACTGAAATTCATTTCCATTGGGAAATGTCTGAGGTGCCATCTCTCCCCCATTGAGAACATTACCCTAAGGAAAAACATTACCACCAGAAACCGAGAACGGGCAAATTCTCACACATCAATGAGTGCTTTCCGATACAAGTCTAAACTCAACGATAAGGGACCTTGTTTTTTAGCCGAGTTCGAACGGCGTGCCGAAGTGCGACACCTCTTTGGGGAAAATTTTTTAAATGACCATGCATGGCATTTTATCTCGTAAATGTCGCCAACATTAAGAGAGGATAATCACCGCTTTGTCCGATGTTCTCGCCAGGATTCGAACGCGTTCAACGTGATAGGCTACAATGCCACGAATTCGATATCCGCATGCAGCGCGAAGTGTCCCCACCATAAAAAGACAGAGAGATAAAGAAGGCGCAGCGGAGCGGGACCGTTTTGGGCTAGTACTTAATATTGATGAAGGTGGTTGGGGATATGGTCGATGGGCCATATCGGTTCAGATTTGGATATAGCTGCCTTAAAACCCGATCTCCCGTTTTGACTTCTTGAGCCCCGGGAAGCCGCAATTGAAAGCCGATTTGGCTGAAATTTTGCACATAGTGTTCTGTTATGACTTCCAACAATTTTGCCGAGTACGATTCAAATCGGTCTATAATATTATATAGCTCCCATATAAACCGATCTCCCTATTTGACTTCTTGAGCCCCTGGAAACCGCAATTTTTTGTCCGATTTGACTCAAATTTTGCACATGGTATTCTGTTATGAATTCCAACAACTGTGCCGAGTAGGGTTTAAATCGGCCTAGAACTTATATAGCTCCCATATAAGCCCATCTCCCGATTTGACTTCTTGAGCCACTGGAAGCCGCAATTTTTGTCTGGCACTGCTGCCAGCGGCACAGTCTTGGACTGACGGAACCCTAGTATTGCAATCTGGAAGCTCACTTTACACTGATGGGTCAAAAGCGAGAGGACAGAGTGGTCCTGGGGGGTCTAAATTGAGAACCCAAGGACTGAGCTGAGATCTATTTTAGACTGCCTGATCATAATACGGTCCTGCAGGTGGAGATCCGGGCGATCACGGAATGCGTGAAGTGATGTTGTGCTAACGCGAGAACGTCGAGTGTGAACAAACCAGGGCGGTAAGGTCACGAACAGTCTTGCAGTGTAAGAAGGAGATTAACGCCTTATCTGAGGACGACAAGATCCTCATCGTTTGGGTGCCGGACCATAACGGAGTAAGGGGGAATAAAAGGGCAGAAGATTTGGTGGTGAAAACCAAGAGGACTGCCGTCAATAAACTTGATTAATTCGAAGCCTTTCGGGTCGACGCAGTCCGAGTTAAGGGAGTGGGCGACGAATGCGCATGCATTATTGTGGACAGCGAAACGGTCGATAAGACGGCGCAAAATCCTATGGGGCGATCCAGATCGTAAGAAGACGAGGCTATAACTGAAAGGAAGTAAGGTCAGTATAGCTATTGGTACCATAACAAGAAATATAGGACTACGAGCTCACTTATGTAAAATCGGTGCGGCAAGTGATAGCATGTGCAGCGCATGCAGGGAAGATAAAGAGACATTGGAGCATTTCCAAAGTCGTTGCCCAGCTTTTGCGACTAAGACAGCGGCACTTGCCTGGGGACACAATACCAGTCATGAATCAACTTTGGGGGTATCAAAAACAATTAAGAATTTTGTAAGTAGCACGTAATTCCTGATTTAAGTTTTGAGCAACAACACCAAGCCGATTATTGCCTTAGGTGTATAACCATAGGGGCATAAGGCGGATTAATATCCTAACCAACCTAATCATATTTATGGAAAATTATCTGCACCAACACAATCGCGTATAATATGATTACTATTTTCAATTGTGCCTAATGGCTACTTTTAAGTCATTAGCCTAAAAAAGAATTTTAATTTTTCGCACATTTTCATAATTTTTATAACCTAATCCACTATTGTGGTACATGGTATTATAACTTAGTGAATTTGTTTGTAACACCGAGAAGGAAATAGACCCATTGATAAGTATACCGATCGACTCAGAATCACTTTCTGATTCCATTAAGCTGTCTGCCTGTCTGTGCATGTTAATTGTGTACAAAGTACAGGTCGCAGTTTTCATCCTATCGTCTTAAAATTTGGCACAGATATGTTTTTCGGCTTTGAGACAAAGACTGTTGAAATTGGAAAAAATCGGCTAAGATTTGGATATAGCTCCCATACATATGTTCGTCCGATTTGTGGCAATAATGCAAGAAAATAGTCATTTGTAAACCAATTCTCACGAATTTTGGCAGGAAGAATTTCCTATTAACTTTCGACAATACTGGTGAATTTCGTGGAAATCGGTTCAGATTAAGATATGGTTCTCATATATATATCGCAAGATTTTAACTTCTAGAGTCACAGCAAGCGCATTTATTGACCAATCTTGCCAAATTTTGCACAACGCTTTCCTCGACGACTATTCCAGTATCTGAGAAGAAGTTCGAAATCGGTTCAAATTTAAATATAGCTCCGATTAACCGATTCTATCGGTGTGGGGTATACATATTCCTCTACTTTTAATTTTGGATGCCACGCAATTGCAAATTTGTCGCATCACCCACCAATATGGACTTTCGTGAGGTTAGGTTAGATTGAAAAGAGGGTGCGGATATTAATCCGAACCATACCACTAAGGATATACATCTATGGAAACTGTATCAGGCTATAGACCGATTCAGACCATAACAAACACGTATGTTGATGGTCATGGGAGGATCTGTCGTACAAAATTTCAGGCAAATCGGATATTAAATGCGATCTCTAGAGGCTCAAAAAGTCAAGATCCCAGATCGGTTTATATGGCAGCTATATCAGATTATTGACCGATTTGAAGCTCATTTAGCACAGTTGTTGGAAGTCATAGCAACACATGTCGTGCAAAATTTCATTCCAATCGGATAAGAATTGCGCCCTCTAGAGGCTCAAGAATTCAAGACCCAAGATCGGTTTATATGGCAGCTATATCAGGTTATGGTCCGAATTGAACCATACATGGCACATTTGTAAGATATCATAACAAAATACTTCGACAAAATATCATTTCAATCGGATAAGAATTGGGCCCTCTAGCGGCTCAAGAAGTCAAGACCCAAGATCGGTTTATATGGCAGCTATATCAGGTTATGAACCGATTTGAACCATACATGGCACATTTGTTAGATATCATAACAAAACACGTCGTGCAAAATTTCATTCCAGAAGTCAAGATCCCAAGATCGGTTTATAAGGCAGCTTTATCAAAACATGGACCGATATGACCCATTTACATTACCAACCGACCTTAACTAATAAGAAGTATTTGTGCAAATTTCAAGTGGGTAGCTTTACTCCTTCGAAACTTAGCGTGCTTTCGACAGACGGACAGACGGACGGACATGGGTAAATCGTCACGACGATCAAGAATATATACACTTTATGGGGTCTCTGACGAATATTTCGAGTAGTTACAAACAAAATGAAGAAATTAGTATACCCCCATCCTATGGTGGAGGGTATAAAAAGCAACGTCGCAAATGAAAATCTAAGTCCGAAATTCCGTGCTAAACCAAATCCCTAATTGTTTTCCATACCACGACCCAACGTTGGTTCATATCTGGTATTGTGTCCCCACCTAAATACCGATACTGTTAGCCTCGAAAGCCCAGCAATGACATAGGAAATGCTCCAACGTTTCACCATCTTCCCCACATGCTTTCATTTGCGGCACCAATTTTGCATAAGTGAGATCGTAGTCGTATGTGTCCTGTTATGATACCAAAAGCTATGCTGACCTTCTTCTTACTTCCTTTCAGCAATAGCCTCGCCTTTCACATCTTGGATTTTCCCATAGGAAATTCGTTGTCCTACCGACAGTTTTGCTATTCCACAATGTTAAATACGCGTTCGTAGCCCACGCCCTTAACTCGAACTGAGTCGACCCGAAAGTCTTCGGGATAATAAAGTTCATTGATGGCAGTTCTCTGGCCTTCACTGGCAAATCGTGTGCTTGTTCATTCCCGCTTACACCGCTATGGCCACCCAAACGATGCGGATCGTGCCATCCTCAGAGTAGGTCTTAATGTCATTCTTACACTCCAAAACTGTTCGTAACCTTACCGCCCGGATTACTATGGCCCGGATGGTCAGTTTAATTTGCGTAAAGAACACCACACCACCTCGCGCATTCCGTGATCGACCGGATCCTTGCCTGCAGGACTTAATTATAGTTAGGCATTCTAAAACAGATTTCAGTCCCTGGATTCTCCCACTCTGTCCTCTAGCTTTGATCCATCTGTGTAGCATGATCTTCCAGGTGGCAATACCAAAGTTACACCAATCCAATACTGTGCCTCCATTCCTATCCAATACTATGGCAGCAGTGCTTCGCACTCAAATACAAGTGTCGTCTCAGGTATCCGATCGAGAATCTCTTTCATTCTTCTGCTTGCCTAGATTATACCGCGGTGGTGTGACCTGCTCCTATCCTCAATCTATTCTCCCATCGCCTAAAGTCGCATAACCGAAGTGGCTGTCTCACACTTTATCTGCATATCTATGGGTCGGATATCGAGCTAGAAGAGTACCTTTGCCCTAGTGGGCGTGGGCCTCATCGCTCCGCCTATGCCAAGACAACATGTTCTCTTAACCTGTTGTATTATTCTTACATTGCACTTTTTCTCCATCGCAGTCGAACCTGAACTATTGACGGTTGACAACTATAAAGTCCATGTTTGGTGGACTTTATAGTTGCCAACAACTCATTAAATCCTTTAAAATGGTAGACGGAGTCTACGGAAATATTGGAAAGAAATAAACGAAAGAAGATTAAATATTTGTGATTTAGGGGAACTATAGCCGATATAATACAGCAAAATTGCACAAAACGCTTTCTGTATTCACAATAATTGCATGCAATAACTGTGGAATACCAAAAAAAGAAAATTGTTATGTCCTCTCCATAATAATTTGCAGCTTCATATGCTGGAAATTTTGTGGAAATCCCTCACATTTACTATTCCAATTGTGAGTAATGCAAGTGTTCGTTTTTCCCATATTAACCCCATTCTATGTGCACTTCTGAATGGTGTACAAAACCTTATGGATTCATTCGAAACTGTTAAAATATGTTTCCAATTTCATTTCAATGAGCCACACGGCCGATGAAACCTTTTTTTCCCTCTGCCAACCACCATTCCCTATTACTGTTGGTAATCCTACACCATTGCTATTGTTATTGGGAGATATTTTCTTTTTTTTACTTTGGGTTAAGAATTTGGCCATCACTTTTTTTTCTCGTTTTATTTACCCATTAAATGCTACTTGACACAATACCATTATACAGCAGCTGTGTGCGACAATGGATGAGGTAAGCGATGATACCGGATACCAGGCCAAATCTAAACCAAGCAACGGCAATGAATTAAAATGGAAGGCGTCAAAGGAGGAACCTGGATTCAAGGATCTGTTTTCATTTTCATTCAAAAGAACAGCAGCTAATCTTAAGAAATTCGCTTGTTTTTCTCGTCTTTTCTTTGTGCCAACGCTGCTTTTGTTGTTAACATGAGCTCCCATCCAAAGTTGATGTTGTCGGGAAATCTGAAGTGATTTCGTTGAAGATTTACAAAGTGAACCAAAAAGGTCTCGTGCAAATGCTCCTTCCAGTTTGACGTGCCTGTATTCACATGTAGTTTCGGCAGTGGAGGGAATACTCGATGAGCATTCTGAAGAATACAATCCCACACAAATCTATTTGCAAAATATTATTTGTCTGTTTTCCAACAAAAGGCTGTGTGACAAGATACATGGACAACAAAAGTTTGAAAGACATTTCCATGAGTATATGTGGCAGTGCTTCCTACAAAGTTTATGTCAACTGGGTGTGCACGAAATGCACGCTAGTAGAACAGTACAAAGCATGAAATATATATAAAGTTTAGGGTACTTTTAAAATGATTAAAACAATAAATTGCCTAAATACCTGAAACTCTACTCTAAAATCGGAATGGACGAAATTGTCCAAATCTTTAATAAGGGAGTTATTAAGACACTCTTAGAACAACTGATTACGAAACAAGGCTTTAATGCAAGAATCTTGTTATGCCTACCACCATATATGGGGGCATACATATACCTTCATTCCATTTGTAACACTACGAAATATCGATCTGCATCCAATGCTCAGTCGATCTAGCCATGCCTGTCCGTCAGTCTATTGAAATGGTTCAGATACAGCCACCATATAAAGCGATGCTTTGATTTTATTTTATGATCTCTTTACTATATTTCAGTTGACCGTTACGGAAAATTTATTTCTCTTGCCGGATGTAGAACAAATTTCCAAACGCTTTGATCTTCTGCGCTTTTTTTCCAATATCTGAGTCCCAGTTTCCAGATGTCTTTCACCACTTAGTCACCCATCGGAGTATTGGTCTTCCCCTTTTGCGTGTTCTATTATCGTCGCCTACAAAAGACTTCTTCGCCGGAGCTTCTTTCTGACAGGATGTTCTAGCCAACCCCACCGTTGTATTCTGATGCGTTTAATTATGATATAGCCTTCATGCAGCTCATACAGCTCGTGGTTCATACAGATTATTCTCTGAAACACTCCAACACTTGATTCATCACTTTTCGCTCATATTTCCTAGACATACAACAGCACGGGTAGTATAACAGTCTTGCATAGTGAGATTTTCGTCTGTCGAGAGGAGGCTTTTCTCCCAAAGTGTTTGGGCAATCCAAAAAAGCAATTGTTTCATTCATTGTGTTCACGATGGTGCCGAAATTGTTGTTGTTGTTGTTGTAGCAGATATAAAGGGTGATTTTTTTGAGGTTAGGATTTTCATGCATTAGTATTTGACAGATCACGTGGGATTTCAGACATGGTGTCAAAGAGAAAGATGCTCAGTATGGTTTGACATTTCATCATGAATAGACTTACTAACGAGCAACGCTTGCAAATCATTGAATTTTATTACCAAAATCAGTGTTCGGTTCGAAATGTGTTCATTCACCGTTCAGCGATGAGGCTCATTTCTGGTTGAATGGCTACGTAAATAAGCAAAATTGCCGCATTTGGAGTGAAGAGCAACCAGAAGCCGTTCAAGAACTGCCCATGCATCCCGAAAAATGCACTGTTTGGTGTGGTTTGTACGCTGGTGGAATCATTGGACCGTATTTTTTCAAAGATGCTGTTGGACGCAACGTTACGGTGAATGAACACATTTCGAACCGAACACTGATTTTGGTAATAAAATTCAATGATTTGCAAGCGTTGCTCGTTAGTAAGTCTATTCACGATGAAATGTCAAAGCATACTGAGCATCTTTCTCTTTGACACCATGTCTGAAATCCCACGTGATCTGTCAAATACTAATGCATGAAAATCCTAACCTCAAAAAATCACCCTTTAGTACCAAGCAGACACAACACGGCTTGGTACTGTTGAATATCCAGATCTAGTTATGCTGCGGCTATAGTGTGGTGTGTCCTGAGGAATCTGGGTTATAAGTTGTGTCATTCGTTTTGTTCACGATGATGCCGAAATTTTTGTTGTTGTTGTAGCAGATGTTGTACCAAGCGGACACAACACCGCTTGGTACTATTGAATATCCAGATCTAGTTACGCTGCTGCTATAGTGGGATGTGTCCTGACTAATCTGGGTTTGAATCATGTGGGTCTGGCTGGGGAGTTATACAGGTGACGTGTGGTCCCAGATTGCATAGGGACACACATCCTGAACGTTGGCATCAATTTTTGCTCTGTAGGAACAGAGGCGGCTCATTTGCCGGAACGTAGCTAAGCCAGAACTACTCTGGTTTGCCGGGGGAGGTAATTTTTATACCCTCCACCATAGGATGGAGGTATAATAATTTCGTCATTCTGTATGTAACTCCTTGAAATATTCGTCTAAGACCCTATAAAGTAGATATATATTCTTGCTCGTCATGACGTTTTAAGTCGATCTAGCCATGTCCGTCCGTCTGCCAGGTCTGTCTGCCTTCTTGAGCCACTAGAAGGCTCAATTCTTATCCGATTTGGCTGGAATTTAGCATGAAGTGTTTTGTTATGGTTCAAATCGGTCGATAACCTGATATAACTGTCATATAAACCGATCTGGGGTCTTGACTTCTTGAGCCTCTATGGGGCAGAATTACTATCCGATTTGGCTGAAATGCACGACATGTTTCGTTATGACTTCCAACAACAGTGCTAGGTTAGGTAAGAGTGGCAGTCCTTTACGGACTCACTTAGAAAATTTTAAGTTCATTATGGTACCACAGTAGCGACAGACCAAGGCTTCTGGAGGGAATCGAACCCACGACCCCTGCACATGTAATCCAAACACACTACCAACTCGGCTACCGAGGCAGTGCTAAGTATGGGTCAAATCGGCCCATAACCTGATATAGCTGCCCTATTTTATGGCCACGGAAGCGGCTATTGGGGCTATTTTGACTAAATGTCGTACCGAATGTATATTAAACCGTAGAGCGTGAACTGAAGAAAATATCGCAGCTGTATCGGCCAGTGTTAATGATGACCATCAATTGTCGATTCGCCATCGTTCGCAGCAATTGGGCCTCTGTTACCCAACAACGTGGAAAATTTTGCGAAAGGATTTAGGTGTGAAGCCTTCCAAACTAAAGCTGGTGCTACAATTAAAGCCGATCGACCTACCGATCGACGCAGTCTGAGTTAAGGGCGTGGGCGACAAACGCGCATGTAACACTGTGGAAAAGCGAAACAGTCGGTAGCACGGCGAAAATCCTATGGGGTGATCCGGATCGTGACAGGACGAGGATATTACTGAAAGGAAGTAAGATCGGTCCAGATTTGAATATGCTGCCATATAGACCGATCTCTCGATTTAAGGTTTTAGTCCCATAAAAGGCGCATTTTTTGTCGCTGAAATTTGAGACAGTGAGTTGTGTTAGGCCACTCGACATCATTCTTCAATTTGGCCTAGATCGGTCCAGAGTTGGATATAGCTGTCATATAGTCCGATCTCTCGACATACGGTTTTGCGGCCATAAAAGGCGCATTTATTTACCGATTTCGCCGAAATTTGGGACAGTGAGTTGTGTTAGGCCCTTCGATATTTTTCTTCAATTTGGCTCAAATCGGTTCAGATGTGGATACAGTGGCCACTTAGACTTAACGCCTTTTTAATTGTTTGTTTTTAGAGCGTATAACAAATAGACTACTGGCTTAGGTGTATGCCCATAGTGGCATGGGGCGGAGTGTCTGCACCCT
Source organism: Stomoxys calcitrans (assembly GCF_963082655.1). Taxonomy (NCBI): domain Eukaryota; kingdom Metazoa; phylum Arthropoda; class Insecta; order Diptera; family Muscidae; genus Stomoxys; species Stomoxys calcitrans. The sequence continues at coordinate 47,102,335 of NC_081555.1, read as the reverse complement.
CTTTTCAACCAAAACTAACTTATCAATCGATCTT
>NC_081555.1:46475688-46502101 GCF_963082655.1 Stomoxys calcitrans | reverse complement strand
AAAAGAAACCGAGATATAATATTAAGAATACCGCCTAGCTTGTGCAACTGCCGCAAATTAGACCCTGACACAACCTCAATTCCAAATAAAACCTGAGACAATAAACTGTTTTCTAACCCGAAAAGGCAGAAACACATTTGATGAGAAAATCCTATGCAACGAAGCCCATTTTCTACCAGATAGTACATCAATGTGGTATGTGAGAGAAACTATCAACAATAACACCAAGACATCGGTGCCGCTCAACTAGCTCCACACAATCATGGTCCACGAAAATATTAGGAAAGGAAGAGTATGTCTAGAGGCCTTAAACATTAATGCTTTTGTTTTGGAATCATTACAGTGAAAAAGTTTCGACTAGCCCAATTTATGAAACGGTCGAGACATGCATTTATGTCACTTTGAACACACTCTAGAGCTTGTGAAACGGCAAAGGTCATTAACGTAAAGAATGAACAGAAGGGTCCCCAAGACGGAACCCTGAGGTACACCAGAGTGCAGAGGAAGCAAATTAGAAAGAGCTCCATTTAAAGCAACAAATTATGTCCTATTACTTAGGTATGACGAAATTAGCTTGCAGGCAGATAAGGAAAAATTAAATGCATTCCTAAGCTTATTTATCAACCCATCAAAATCAATAGTGTTGAATGCCTTCGACAAATCAAGTGAGATTAGTACACTTGGTTAACTATTATTAATACCACTTCGAATAAGATCAGTAAAAGATAAAATCAAATGTGTTGTATTTAATACGTTCCGAAATGCATATTGCGATTCATAGTCAAATTTGACGTCACTAATAAAATCTGTTCCTTTATTATATGCTCCACAACCTTAGATAACGCCGGTAAGATAGAGATAGGTCGAAAATCATCAGACACATATACGACTCGAGACTTAGGGATATCAATCACTCTAGCACTTTTCTAGGCCGAAGGAAATGAGGAAGACATCAAAATGCAATTTGCCGAGTCTTAAAAAATGTTTGACACAAAAGGGAAAATTGTTTTGACAAATTTGATAGGGACTTTGATTTAACCTTGCACATAGCCTCGAAAAGTTCATCAACACAGCGAAATGTAAAAGACGAATTAAAATTAGAAAAATTTTTAAATACAAACCCGTCACGTGAAAAATTACCGCTTGCAAAGAAGTCATTGACATTATTAACATTCTAGTCAACATATTCGCCATCACCACCCAAACATCCGGAGCTCCTGAGACATCTCACAAGCCAGCAGAGTCCAAAACCCAAAAAATTTGTCGAAAAATGCTTTCTCATTGCTTTACGAATTACAGATTTCGCCTTATTGCGGTATTTGCAATAGAACCTCCAACTGGAAAGCAGAATAAGAAAGATCACAAATCGACCTAGCAAGCCTTATTTCACTTCAATCAATCCAGCATTGCATATCCTGTTCCTCACTACGGGTACACACGAGAAAAGATCACTAAAAAGAAACCCCATGTAAGAATATTTAGTATCAACATCAGGAGCACCTAAGATAAAGCCAATATCAAAATAATTTGAAGAAGAAAAACGATCCCAGTCAATATTCCGGTAATCTCTGAAATCAATGTACTCCGGTGACCTAGAGAAACTAAAAGAAAGACTAGAAAATATGAGCGCGTGGTCAGATTACAATTGAAGTCACCAAGTACAATAACGTTCTTAAAGCGGGAAAACAGATCACGGTAATAACTTTCAAATTGGTCAAGATTGCCGATCGGTAAATAAACCACACCAAATAAAACCGTAGCACTGCCAAAATCAATTTAAAACAAGTAAAAGCGTGCTAAGTTCGGCCGGGCCGAATCTTATATACCCTCCACCATGGATCGCATTTGTCGAGTTCTTTTCCCGGCATCTCTTCTAAGGCAAAAAAGGATATAAGAAAAGAATTGCTCTGCTATTAAAACGATATCAAGATATGGTCCGGTTCGGACCACAATTAAATTATGTGTTGGAGACCTGTGTAAAATTTCAGCCAATTCGTATAAGAATTGCGCCCATTGGGGCTCACGAAGTAAAATAGAGAGAACGATTTATATGGGATCTGTATCGGGCTATAGACCGATTCAGACCATAATAAACACGTTTGTTGATGGTCATGAGGATCCGTCGTACAAAATTTCAGGCATATCGGATAATAATTGCGACCTCTAGGGGTCAAGAAGTCAAGATCCCAGATCGGTTTATATGGCAGCTATATCAGGTTATGAACCGATTTGAACCTTATTTGACACAGTTGTTGAAAGTAAAAATAAAATACGTCATGCAAAATTTCAGCCAAATCGGATAAGAATTGTGCCCTCTAGAGCCTTAAGAAGTCAAGACCCAAGATCGGTTTATATGGCAGCTATATCAGGTTATGGACCGATTTAAACCATACTTAGCACAGTTGTTGGGTATCATAACAAAACACGTTGTGCGAAATTCCATTCCATTCGGATAAGAATTGCGCCCTCTAGAGGCTCAAGAAGTCAAGACCCCAGATCGGTTTATATGGCAGCTATATCAGGTTATGGTCCGATTTCAACCATACTTAGCACAGTTGTTGGATATAATAACAAAACACGTCGTGCAAAATTTTATTTTAATCGGATAAGAATTGCGCACTCTAGAGGCTCAAGAAGTCAAGACCCAAGATCGGTTTATATGGCAGCTATATCAGGTTATGGACCGATTTGAACCATACTTGGCACAGTTGTTGGATATCATAACAAAACACGTCGTGCGAAATTCCATTCCATTCGGATAGGAATTGCGCACTCTAGAGGCTCAAGAAGTCAAGACCCAAGATCGGTTTATATGGCAGCTATATCAGGTTATGAACCGATTTTAACCATACTTAGCACAGTTGTTGGATATCATAACAAAACACGTCGTGCAAAATTTTATCCCAATCGGATAAGAATTGCGCACTCTACAGGCTCAAGAAGTCAAGACCCAAGATCGGTTTATATGGCAGCTATATCAAAACATGGACCGATATAGCCCATTTACAATACCAACCGATCTACACTAAAAAGAAGTATTTGTGCAAAATTTCAAGCGGCTAGCTTTACTCCTTCGGAAGTTAGCGTGCTTTCGACAGACAGACGGACGGACGGACGGACAGACGGACGGACAGACGGACGGACATGGCTAGATCGACATAAAATGTCACGACGATCAAGAATATATATACTTTATGGGGTCTCAGACGAATATTTCGAGTAGTTACAAACAGAATGACGAAATTAGTATACCCCCCATCTTATGGTGGAGGGTATAACAAGTAAAAGCATGCTAAGTTCGGTCGGGCCGAATCTTATATACCCTCCACCATGGATCGCATTTGTCGAGTTCTTTTCCCGGTGTCTCTTTTTAGGCAAACAAAGTAAAGGAAAGGATAAAAGAAAATTATTGCTATGCTGTTGGAGCTATATCAAGTTATGGTCAAATTCGGACCATAATGAAATGAATGTCGGAGACCATAGTAGAGGTCATTGTGTAAAATTTCAGCCAAATCGGATAAGAATTGCGCCCTTTAGGGGCTCAAAAAGTAAAATGGGAAGATCGTTTTATAGGGGAGCTGTATTAGGCTATAGACCGATTCAGACAAATTTCACCCAAATCAGATAACAATAGCGCCTTATAGAGGCTCAAGAATCAAGATCCCAGATCGGTTTATATTGAAGCTATATCAGGTTATGAGCCGATTTGAACCATAAATTGCACAGTTGTTGAAAGTCATAACAAAACACGTCATGCAAAATTTCAGCGAAATCGGATAGGAATTGTGCACTCCAAAGGCTTAAGAAGTCAAGATCTCAGATCGGATTATATGACAGCTATATCAGGTTATGCAACGATTTCTCCCATACTTGGCACAGTTGTTGAAAATCATAACAAAACATCTCGTGCAAAATGTCAGCCAAATCGGATAAGACTTGCGCCTTCTAGAGGTGCAAGAAGTCAAGACCCAAGACCGGTTTATATGGCAGCTATATCAGGTTATGTACCGATTTCAACCATACTCAGCACAGTTGTTGGAAGTCATAATAAAACACATCATGCAAAATTTCAGCCAAATCGGATAAGAATTGTGCCCTCTAGTGGCTCAAGAAGTCAAGACCTAAGATCGGTTTATATGGCAGCTATATCAAAACATGGACCGATATGGCCCATTTACAATCCCAACCGACCTATACCTATAAGAAGTATTTGTGCACCTATAAGAAGTATGCGTGATTTCGACAGACAGACGGACGGACGGACAGACGGACGGACATGGCTAGATCGACATAAAATGTCATGACGATACTTTATGGGGTCTGAGATGAATATATCGAGGAGTTAGAAACAGATTGACGAAATTAGTATCCCCCCATCCTATGGTGGAGGGTATAAAAAAGGGACTCACAGTGACATACAGACATATTGAAGATATTTTTGTAACGCAAACCATTGAAAATATAAGCGCCAGCAAACTGACAATCATTTCGGCAATACTTATAACCAGGTATAGAAACCGCATGACCGCAGATATGTCATCGGAAAGCCATGTCTCAGAAACTGCAAAAAATTCAAATATATTTCCTTCCAAGATACATTTAAGCTCATCTAATTTCAAAAATAGTTTAATACTTCTACAGTTTAAATGCGCAATATTTAACCGACGCTGAAACGTCATTACTTAAATATATAATGTTCTTCATGATTTGCTTTTGTGGAGGATAAACCTCTGAAGAGCTCAGTGTTTTCTTTATGTAAGTTAATATTTTGATTATTTTTAACTCGACCTTATTTATTCGATATTGTTGTTTTTAATTCAAGCTCGCGGTCTTTCTGCTTTTTCTCTTTTCTTTATTATTTATGCATCGATATTTCGCATTTCAATGAAATGCATTTTCAAGATATGATCTACAACAAATTTAATTTATTTTTTAACTATGGACATCACTGTTTCTATTTTTTTTATTTAACTATTCACTTGGCCACTCCATCAGATTTTGCTCTTCCTTGTTTGAGTTTTCTTTTATGGCCGCCTTCAAAAGACTTCTTTGCTGGAGCTTCTTCATCCATTCTGACATCATTATCTAACCAACGCAACCGTTGTATTTTGATGTGTTTAACTATCCTATCGTCGTCATACAGCTCGTTGTTCATACGACGCCTTTCCATTAACGCAGACTGGTCCATATATTTTACGAAGGATTTTTCCCTAAAACACTCCAAGTACCGCCCATCTGCTTTCGCGAGTACTCATGGCTTGAAGCCATACAACAGCACGGGTAGTATCAGGGTCTTGTGTAGTGTAAATTTCGTTTGTCGATTAAAAACAAGTAAAAAAGGTACTTTTTGTGGTTTAAAGGTACCATTTATTCTTGAAGGCCGTAACTTCCTCTCATAACTTAAAAAAATTCGACCAAAGATATAACGGGAATACATATAAAAAGTACTGTGTGCAGGCCATTTCGCTAATATATATTGCAAGTGTACTTTGTTCACGACAATTCTATTAAAGAATAGTGGGAATACTTCTATGTATATGGAGGCCACCGTAGCGCAGAGGTTAGTATGTCCACCTATGACGCTGAACGCCTGGGTTTGAATCCTGGCGAGACCATCAGAAAAACTTTTCAGTGGTGGTTTTCCCCTCCTAATGCTGGCAACATTTGTGAGGTACTATGCCATGTAAAACTTCTCTCCAAAAAGATGTCGCACTGGGCACTGGGACTGAACGTCGATGTCGGTGGGAAAGACATTAGCCGGAAGTCGAAAAATGAATTTTCTCGGTAATGCATGGTTCGGTTGACTGGCCAATCAATTACACACGGGTGTAAGTTCCTGGCAAGTCTTGTATTTCTTGTGAACATCCTAACGTCAGAATTAAGAAGACGAATATCCCTGGAAAACACGCTATGATAATAACGATAGAGCAATACAACGCTACCCACTTTCCGACGATGTTCAAGAGAACAATATATTAGTTGGATACCCCACCCCAATAGTGTTGGATACCCCACCTCAATAGAGTTGGATACCCCACTGTCCGCTATCTGATGGTCTCGCCAGGATTCGTACCCAGGCGTTCAGCTTCATAGGCAGACATGCTAACCTCTGCACTACGGTGGCCTCTCATTTGGGTATAAATGGGTAAATAATCGGGTATTTACCCAATTTATTTATGAGATGGGCGATCTCTACAAATGTTTCAATCATCAGGTGGTTGTCGTGATTTTGAAGATTTTCCGCGAAGCGTCGCTGTAATGTGAGAGAGTAGTAGCAGAGTGGTGAGATTTTTGTGTTGCCATAAATATATGCGTTGGAGAAGCTTTTTGTGGCTGATTGAAAATTTTTACCAATATATTTTCGCAATACGGAACGTTCAAACATCTTCAACTCTTGTGCAGCCGTGGGAGAGATAGAAAACCATATTGTAAAGACGTATGTTAATATAAGTCTTATTACAGCCTTGTACTATAAGAGTTTTATTTTCCGTGGTAAAGATTAACTGTACAGTACCTTAGAGAACACACCGGTTACCTTTTGGCCTTAATTAAGTTCTTTCTACAATGGTCATTGAACTTAAAAAGGTTGTTAAAGTTTACACCGAGGTATTTCAGGCTCATCGTAGTTGTCCACGTTCATTAGTTAAGCCTAATTATTGATCAAAGTGTTCCTACACGTATTTCAACAGCCGGCTAACTTGACGGTATTAAGATGTTAGTTCTGTGTTTACATTTACAGCAAACCACCCCATTTTTTGCACTTCTCTTAGTTTGTGTTTCTCTTTCTTTCATTTTACCTACACATGCTCACACACGAGCGCAAGTTTTTTGTTTGTATTGAAAACAATGCCATTTTTAAAACGACATTTTGATGACGAAATGGCGGCTTGCAACATATGATTTGTTGTATATTAAGACAAAATTTTCCAAGTTTTAGATGAATAATATACGACGACGTGGGGTGCAAAAATTTACCAGCAAATTCACTTCTACGCCCGAATGATATTTAAGGCGACCAAAACATAACTTAATGACAAGTACTGATTGCGACAGTCCTACTTGATCATTACTTATTTGAAACATGTAAAAGCGTGCTATGTTCGGTCGGGCCGAATTTTATATACCCTCCACCATGGATCACATTTGTTGAGTTCTATTCCCGGTATCTCTTTTAAGGCAAACATATAATAAAAGGAAAGAATTGCTATGATATTGGAGCTATTGTATAATATCAAGTTATCATCCGATTCGGGCCATAATTGAACTGAATGTTAGAGACCATAGTAGAAGTCGGTGTGTAAAATTTCAGCCAATTCGAATAAGAATTGCGCCCTCTAGTTACTCAAGAAGTCAAGGTCCAAGATCGGATTTATGTGGCAGCTATATCAAAACATGGACCGATATGGCCCATTTACAATCCCAACCGACCTAACTAATAAGAAGTATTGGTGCAAAATTTCAAGTGGCTATTTTTACTCCTTCGAAACTTAGCGTACTTTCGACAGACAAACGGACGGACGGACACACGGTCGAATATGGCTAGATCGACTTAAAATGACATGACGACATTCTTCTTCAATTTGACCCAGATCGGTCCAGATTGGGTCCATAAAAGGCGCATCTATGTCTGATTTCGACAACCGTGACTGAACAGTGGCTTGTATTTATTAGACCACTCAATTTCCGTCCAAATCGGACCATATTTCGATAAAGCTGCTATGGGTGCATAAATCAAGCATTTTTCACCGGATTACGATGAAAGGTGGTTCACATATATAACCGAATTGTTGGGTATTCAAAGTTCGACCCGGTCGAACTTAATGTCTTAAGACTAATATAGCTATATCTTTCCATCGGGCTTTTGGTCTTTCCGTTGTTTGCCTCCAAAAGACTTCTTTGCTGGAGCTTCTTCATCCATTCTGACAACATGACCTAGCCAACGCAGCCGTTGTATTTTGATGGGTATAACTATGCTATCGTCGTCATACAGCTCATACAGCTTGTGGTTCATATGTCGCCTATATTCTTCATTAACGCAAACTGGTCCATATATTTTACGAAGAATCTTTCTCTCAAATACTCCAAGCACTGCCTCATCTGCTTTCACAAGTACCCATGCTTCAGAACCATATAATAGCACGGGTAGTATCAGTGTCTTGTATAGTGTAATCTTTGTCTGTCGAGAGGTGGCCTTGTTCCTAACTGCTTACTTATTCCAAAGTAGCATCTGTTTGCCAGTATTATTATTCGCTTTATCTCAAAACTGGTGTTATTTGTTTCGGTTACGGCGGTTACGAGGTAGATAATGTTACTGACTGTATCAAACTTGTGGTTCCCAACTTTCTTCATTTTCTTTATCTGCTTGGTTGTGCAAGGCTTTTTGGGAGTTAAAACCATCCATTTCGTCTTATCTCCATTAACTGCCAGACCCATTTAAACTGACTCTCGTTCAATTCTTTCAAAGGCAGCAGTTACTACTTCCGGTGACAGACCTATGATACCGATGTCGTCGGGATAGGCGAGTAGCATGTGATCTTTTGTGATTAGTGTGCCACATCTATATATATATATATATATCTGCATCTCGTATAATCGATTGGCTGTCTCCTTGTCTGAAACCTCGTTTGATATTAAATGGTTCAGAGAGATTTTTTCCTATTCTTACTGAGGAACACGTATCAGCAAGTGTCATCCTGCAGAGTCTTAATAATTTTGCAGGGATACCAAACTCGGACATGGCTTGAAATACCTTTGAACGTAAAGGAGTATCGAAGGCGGTTTTGTAGTCAACAAAGATATGGTAGGTGTTGATTTGTCCTTCTCGGGTCTTTTCCAGGATTTGGCTCGTCATATCAAAACCATAAATGAGGTCATGTCAGACAAAATAGTGAAAAAAGTTAATTTTCAAATAGTGCTATATTCACTGTTGAAAACCAAATACTACGTCACATTTTATTAATTGAAGTTGTGTTGTAGTTTTCAAGATATCGTGATTGCGCAGTCGAAAGCCTTTAGATGATCAAGTAGGACTAGTGTTGTTGCCTAGAATCTCCAGCTCCTTCATGATTGGCGTCGGTTTTTCATTATAGAAAGCACCTTCAATGTCAAGTAATACTACTATTGTATATTTCTTCACAGGATAAATTGATTTACTTTTTAAAAATATCTTATTGTGAATATTGTCTACGGCTCTTGTTCAAAATAACCCATTCGTAAGGTCCAATTTTAAACCAATTTTTAGAGCATTTCAGCTTGTATTCAACGAATAACATATTTTTCATTAAACATTTTGTGTTTTGTTTGTTTTAAGGATTGATGAAATATTTACGTGGCTCTTGGAGGTTGCTGACGATTCCAAGGAATTAATAGATGGCGGAAAAATTGTGTGGTCTGTCACCTACGTCTACGAGAACCCAAGGGAATCTTCGTTAGAAATTTCACCGGACGAAAATAAAAAAAGGATGATTGCAAAATTAGAAGTGAACAAAGATGACATTCAAGCTGTTTTACCAATGGCAAAGGTAAGAAAAAATAATTTTTTTGCATGCGAATAAAATTTCGTGATTTTTTCCAAAATTAGAAATAAAGTTGAGGCATTGTGTCTCAAAATTATACAGTATATATCACTCATTGTGTATAAGAAAACACCGTTTTGAAGAAAAAATTCCAAAACACCATGTCTTCTTAGATCCTTCATTGCAAAATGATTTGATATAAGAATCAAATGTATACAGGAAATATTTTTATAGCACCGAAGCTGAAAACTCCACTTTGAAAAATTTTCTATAAGAACATTTTAATTATGAGAAATTGGCATGAATGCGTCTGGACATATGGTTTGATAACAACTCCATAGAAAACGAAAAACACATATGTAGACTAATAGTGCGTCGTCATGTTGATATTCGTAAAGCAGTGATGGAACTTTCAAAAATTTGCACAATACTTCGAACCCTACAAGCTTATGTAGTCAAGAATTATGGAAACTTTTCATATAAGAAAAAATTCTTATATACGTATCTGTATAAAAACTAGTTTCTTATATGCAATAATAGGAAAAAAAAACTATAAGAAAAATTTAAGTTGAAACTTTTGGAGTTTCTTATATTCGTATAAGAAAATTTAAAAAATTTAAGAAAAAATATTTTACAACTAATCTTAAACATAATTTTCATTAACAACGGGAATTTCCCTACAACACTCCAACAATTTTCTCTGTTCAAATAAGATATACTTTACAAACTACGTTAAAAGAAATGAAATGGATATACTCATAATACAGCTGAACTTGCCTCATAACAAACTGCAGTGTTCGTGTCAGAAAAAGAACACGAAAACCTAATATCCTTTTGGATGAAAAATAATTAAGAATAATGGGAGGATAACACAACTATATAACAAGTAAAAGCGCACTAAGTTCGGTCGGGCCGAATCTTGGAAGCCCATCACCATAGATTTTGCTAAAAATTTATACAAAATAAATTTAGTAGAAGAGCATAATTATATTCTAAATACCAAACTTCTGTCAAACCAGCAAAAATAAAAGCTTCTAAGAACCGAACAAAGATGTTCGAGAGACCGGTTTACATGGGAGCTATATCAGGTTCTAGACTGATTTGGACCGTATTTGGTCCCGTTGTTGGATGTCGTAACAGAACACCGCATGCAAAATTTCAGTCAAATCAGACAAAAGTTTCGGTTTCCAGGGGATCAAGAAGTCAAATGTGAAGATCGGTTTATTTGGGAGCTAGATATAGCTCTGAACCGATATGGCCCATTTGCCTATTTGAACCTAGATCTTGGTGAAAAAACATCTGAATTTGCAGCTATTGGGTTGCCCAAAAAATAATTGCGGATTTTTTAAAAGAAATAAATGCATTTTTAATAAAACTTAGAATGAACTTTAATCAAATATACTTTTTTTACACTTTTTTTCCAAAGCAAGCTAAAAGTAACAGCTGATAACTGACAGAAGAAAGAATGCAATTATAGAGTCACAAGCTGTGAAAAAATTTGTCAACGCCGACAATATGAAAAATCCGCAATTACTTTTTGGGCAACCCAATACAATAAGAACTTTTTGTTCATGGTAAAGTGATTCATAACAACGTTTCTTTATCTCAGCAACAGCAAAATAATTTTAAGGAATTTATGGTATGTTGATAAAAACAGAATTTTCAGTTTTCATACTACTGATTGTATCGCTATAAAAGAAGTTTGCTTTAGAGAAGCAAAAGTTTGCACTTTTCGACTGTAGCTTGGCTCAACCTTAGAAATTTCAACATGACAATGATTCAACACACAATTGAAAGCAATGGTTCGGAGCTGAGCGGAGTGGAGAGGAACAGGCGACATTTTTTGAACCCGGAGCAGAGCGGGAGCGTTGCACTCCGTTCCGACAAAATACAAATCTGTAAAATACACATTTTTTAGACCCACCACCGAAAGATTCATTTTGTCATTCCGTTTGCAACACATCGAAATATCCATTTCCGACCCTTTAAAGTATATATATTCATGATCAGCGTACAAATCTAATACGATCTAGCCATGTCCGTCCGTTGGTCTGTTGAAATCACGCTACATTCTTTAAAAATAATGATATTGAACTGAAACTTTGCACAGATTCTTTTTTGTCCATAAGCAGGTTAAGTTCGAAAATGGGCTTTATCGGACTATATCTTGATATAGCCCCCATATAGACCGATCCGGCGATTTAAGGTCTTAGGCCCATAAAAGCCACATTTTTTTATCCGATTTTGCTGAAATTTGGGACAGTGAGTTGTGTTAGAACTTTCAATATTTTTCTTCAATTTGGCCCAGATAGGTCCAAATTTGGATATAGACCAATCTCTCTGGAACACTTGAAGCAATGTAACTTAGGCACCGGTGTAGGCAAAATGTGGTCTACTGTTAAGTCACACTCAAACCCCGGTAGACGGGATGACAGGACCTCAGTCACTTTTGGCGAAATAACCGTGACTGATCCGAAGAGATGCGCCAGGTTGTTCAACCGTCAATTTATTGTGCATCCCGAGAGAGACAGGATAAGGAGGAGAGCCATTCGTCGTATTCGTGGTCTCCGAGCCGATGAACAGCCATCACAATTTGCGGTGGGCGAAGTTACGAATGTCATCCGTGGCGCCAAATCATCTAAAGCGTTGGGCCCCGACGGAATCTCTACATTGATGTTGAAGAATCTGGATTCACCTGGAGTTGAGTACCTTACCACTGTCCTCAACCTGTCATTGAACACTCTTATAGTTCCCGATGTCTGGAAAATGGGCAGAGTGATCCCGCTACTGAATCGTGGAAAAGACCCGAGTTTGGGGGAGTCGTACAGACCGATCTCCCTTCTCTCACCAGTGGCAAAGACGCTTGAGGCATTACTACTCCCGAGCCTCGTAGGAGAATTTCCATCCGCCGAGCATCAACATGGATTTCGGAGACTGGACAGCACAACAACAGCTTTGCATGCCATCACCGCACACATTTGCCGTGGCTTCAATCAGCCCAGGCCATGTGATAGGACGGTCCTCGTGGCACTTGACCTATCGAAGGCATTCGACACGGTCAGCCATGCCAAATTATTTGAGGACATCGCCAACACGTCCCTCCAGCCAGGCCTGAAACGATGGGTCGTCAGTCATTTGTGGAATTTAGGGATAAGAAGTCGAAACACCGTAGAGTGAAACAGAGAGTTCCCCAAGGTGGGGTGATATCTCCGGCACTGTTTAACCTCTACCTATCCTCCATTCCACCCCCTCCAAAAGGCATAGAGATCGTATCATATGCGGACGATTGTCGATGACATCTGCGATAGGTTGAACGTCTACCTCAACAGCTTGCCTCATATTTCACTGCAAGAAATCTGAAGATATCCGCCACCAAATCTTCAGCCACATTGTTCAATACATATACGCGTGAGGTGAATACTGAGCTGACTGTGATGGTCGATGGAGAAATGATTCCGACCATCAAGTGTCCCAAAATACTTGGCGTCACATTTGATAGCTCTTACATATTCTCCCCACATGCCACAGCAATCTGCAATAAAGTCAAAAGTAGAAACAAGGTCCTCAAGTCACTTGCTGCCAGCACTTGGGGTGCAGACAAAGAAACCTTGTTGACCACGTACAATGCAATTGGCCGGTTTGTGGTAAGTTATGCAGCGCCAGTGTGGTCTCGTCAACTTTGTGACACGCAGTGGAACAATATTCAGATCTGTCAGAATGCCGCCCTCCGAACTGCGACGGGCTGTCTCCTGAGTTCTCATGTGGACCACCTCCATCAGGAGACAAAGATCCTAGCAGTGCGAAGACATAACTACATGCTGTCCAAGCAATACCTTTTGGGCTGTTATCGTAGAAACCATCCAAATCATCATCTTGTGGATAGATATCCACCGCCCAGAAGCCTTAAGGTAGATCTACATGATCTAGAGCGTGAATTTCAGCGCTGCAAGAGAGAACCTCTAGATCAAACGGCATATCAAGCGGGTCTAAATAACATTCATGCAGACACGGTAGCAGATGCGGTAATTGGCTACCGGGTGAATGTAGTCCTTGGAGAACGTCTGCCACCCATTGCACCCGAAGAAATTGACCTCCCCCGGCAAACCAGAGTAGTTCTGGCTCAATTACGTTCCGGTAGATGCAGCCGCCTCAATTCCCACAGAGCTAGGATTGATGCCGACGTGCAAGATGTATGTCCCGATTGTAACCAGGGACCGCACGATACACGTCACCTGTTTAACTGCCCGCCCAGATCCACACGACTCAGACCCAGAACCTTGTGGACGCACCCCATCTTAGTCGCAGAGTTCCTGGGTCATGACACTCAACAGAATCAAGCAGACGAAAGATAGAACACAATAAACTGCTACAACAACAACCAATCTCTCGATTCAAGGGGTTGGGCCCATAAAAAGCGCATTTATTGCCTTATTTTGCCAAAATTTGAGGCAGTGAGTTGTGGTAGGCCAGTCGACATGCTTCTTCAATTTGACCAGACCAGATCGGTCCAGATTTGGATATAGCTGCCATATAGGCCAATCTCTTGATTTTAGGTCTTGGACCCATAAAAGGCGCATTTATTGTCCGATTTTGCCAAAATTTGGGACAGTGAGTTGTGTTAGACTCTTCGACATTTTTCTGCAACTTTGCCCAAATCGGCCCAGATTTGGATATAGCTGCCATATAGACCGATATCTCGATTTAAAGTCTTGGCCCCATAAAAGGGACATTTATAATCTGATTTCACTGAAATTTGACATAGTGACTTATGTTAGGCTTTTCGACATCCGTGTCGTATATGGTTCAGATCGGTTTATTTTTAGAAATAGGTACTAAAAAGACCAATATTTTGTTATACACAATTGAACAATGGTTTGTACTTTTTAATATTTGGTCCAAATCGGAACATATTTCGATATAGCTGCTATGGGGCATAAGATATGCATTTTTCACCGGATTTTGACGAAAGGTGGTATGTAAACCACCTTTCGTGGTGGTATGTAAACCACCTTTCGTGGTGGTATGTAAACCACCTTTCGTGGTGGTATATAAACCACCTTTCGTATACCCGAGGTAGTGGGTACCCAAAGTTCGGCCCGGACGAACTAAACGCCTTTTTACTTGTTATGTACGAACTTGTTTTTTTGGCGTATTAAAACAAACATTTAAAAATATTAAATCATCATTTTAGGGTTTAACTTTCGTTAAATCGTTATTGAAAACATATCAGAGAACAGATTTGTACCAATTTTAAAAAGTTTCGTCTTAAAGTCAAAACAGATAAGAACGAACTAAGTGCGGTAGGGCTAAATTTTGTATACCATCCATCATTGATCGCATTTGTCAAGTTCATTTTATGGCAGAAACTAACAAGTAAAAGCGTGCTAAGTTCGGCCGGGCCAAATCTTGGGAACCCAGCACCATGGATTCTGTTTATATGGGGAGCTATATCGGGTTAAGGATCGATTTGGATCGTAGTTGGCACAGTTGTTGGAAATCATAACAGAGCACAATGTGCAAAATCTTAGAAAAATCGCACAAAAATTGCGGTTTCCAGGGGTTCAGGAAGTCAAATCGGGAGATCAGTTTATATGGGAATATATCAGGTTATAGACCGTACTTGGCACAGTTGTTGGAAGTCATAACAGAACACTATGTGCAAAATGTCAGCCAAATTGGATGAAAATAAAGGCTTCTAGGGACTCTAGAAGTCAAATCGGGAGATCGGTTTATATGGGAGCTATATTAGGTTTTTGACCGATTTGGACCGAACTTGGCACAGTTGTTTGAAGTCATAACAGAACACTATGTGCAAAATTTCAGCCAAATCGGCTACCAGGAGCTCAAGAAGTCAAATCGGGAGATCGGTTTATATGGGAGCTACATGCAAATATGAACCGATATGGCCCATTTGCAATCCTCAACGACCTACATTAATATAAAGTGTCTGTGCAAAATTTCAAGCGGCTAGCGTTACGCGTTCGACCGCTATCGTGATTTCGACTGACGGACGGACAGACATGGCTATTTCGACTCAGCATGTCAAAACGATCAAGAATATATATACTTTATGGGGTCCTAGATCAATATTTCGAGGTGTTACAAACGGAATGACTAGATTAGTATACCTCCATTCTATGATGGTGGGTATAAAAAGGATTAAGCAACAAACTCCATGGATTTTTATACTCACCGCCATAGGAAAGGAGACATATTCATTTAGTCATTCCGTTTGCAACACATCGAAATACCATTTCCGACCCTATAAAGTATATATATTTTAGATTATCGTTAAATTCTAAGATAATTTAAGGATATTGCTAAAGTTGAGCACAGATTCGTATTTTATCGATACGCAGGTTAAGTTCTTGGACCAGCAAAATCGGATCATATTTAGATAGACAGACCTCCCGGTTTAGGGTCTTGAGCCCATAAAAGCCGCATTTATTATTCGATTTCGTTGAAATTTTAAACCGCTAGTTGTACTGAGGCCCCCATATCCGAACCGAAAATGATTCATATTGGGCCATAATTAGATATAGCTGCCATGTAGATCAACCTAACGATTTAAGAGCGTTTATTACCCGATTTTTTTTTTTAAATTTTGTACAATGACTTCCTGTCGACATCCGCAACGATTTTGGCCCAGATCGAACTATATTTAGATAAATCTGCTATATAGACCAATCTAAGGTTCTTAAACTCATAAAGACCCCATTTGTTACCCTATTTTGCTGAAATTTGGAACAGCGAGTTACACTTGGCCTCTCGTTGTCCGACTTGAACATATCTCAGATCGGACTATATTTAGATATAGCTATCTTATAGACTGATCTGCCGAATTAGGATTTTAAATCCATAAAAGCCCCTTTTGTTACCCGATTTTGCTGAAATTTTAAACAGTGAGAACTGAACATAGTCCAGATTAAACCAAATTTGGATATAGCTGCCATATAGACCGATCCACTGATTTAGGGTCTTAAGCCCATAAAAAAACTTATTTTCTTATATAGCCGAAAATGTGGAGCAGTGAGTTGGACTAGATTTCCCGTTGTCCGAACCAAATTTGGGCCAGATTGGACTACACTTTGATATTAATTTGGAACACGGAGTTGTACTAGGCCACCCGTATGTTTGGCCATCCAAACCGCGTATGGTCCATATCTAACCATATTTGGATGTAGCTTCTATATGTACTGAATTGCAGATCTGGGATCTTAAGCCATAAAATCCTCATTTATTACCTGATATCCTTGAAGTTTTAACCCGTGACTTACATAAACTTAAACTTAATGCGTTAGTTCTAGTTTTTTTAATTTGGTTAAGAATTGCTTCCCGTATGTGCTTGGGAAGTAAAGTCGGATGATCTGTTTATATAGGAGCAAGAGACACGGATTCAGACCATACTTAATTTCAGTCAAATCAAATAATAATTGCGCCCTCTAGACGTTTAGAAAGTAAAATAGGGAGGTCGGATCATACGAGAGTTGGAGGTCGTAGGAAAAATTATGGAAAATTTCAACCGAATCGGATAAGGTGTGCACCATCTAGGGCAGAGCTGGCAAAATATCGACGACACTATAAATATTTTATTTTTTGACTGAATATCGATGGATATTTTTCCGAAGAATACTATCGCAAAAGTTGATTTTTTTGCAAAATTAAACAAAACTAAGCAATCCGGAGAATATAGGCGACGTATGAACCACGAGCTATATGAGCTGTATGACGACGATAGGATAGTTACACGCATCAAAATACAACGGCTGCGTTGGCTAGGTCATGTTGTCAGAATGGATGAAGAAGCTCCAGCAAAGAAGTCTTTTGAAGGCAAACACGGTGGTAACCGCAAACCGGGAAGACCAAAAGCCTGATGGAAAGATCAAGTTGTGGGAGACACCTCGAAACTTGGTGCCAGAGATTTTAGAATGAGCGCAGAAGATCGAGGCGCTTGGAACGCTATTCTACGTTCGGCTAGTGGAACAAATATTCTGTCATAGCCATTAAAAGTAAGTAAGTAAGCAATCCGACACTGAATGTATCCTTTAAGATACATTACGCCTATAGAGGGAGCAATTTTCATTCGATTAGGCTAACATTTTGTACCATGATTTTTCTTATTTCTGTGCATTGACATTGCTTCTATATAAATCGATTTCCTGATTTTTACTTCTTATTTTCGTTTGAAATATAGGTGATGGGAAATTAATGATAGTATCGATAGTATTGATTGTTGATTGGTGTTGCGATTATCGATAGTTTACCAGCTCTACTCTAGGGGCTCAAGAAGCACAATCGGGAGATTGGTTTATATGGGGGCTATAAACTGCTATGGACCGGTTTGCAAAATTTCAGCTAAATCTGGCAAGAATTGCGCTCTCTAGAGTCTCCAGAAATCAATTCAGGAGATCGGTTTATATGGGGGCTTTATAAGGATATAGCACGATATAGACGGCGATCAAGAATACATATCATCAGAGTTCAATATTGCTTGATGTTGCAAATGTAATGACAAACTTTATATGTCACTTCATAGGGCACGGTGTGTATTAGAAGAAATTTAAAAATAAATAGTCACCTTAAAATAATAGGATCGGAAGTGGAGCGGATCGGAGCAGAAAAAAGGTACTAGCTCCGGTTCCCTGTTTGAAAACAATGCATAAAACAAAATTCACGAGAAAATAAGTTTAAACATCCGCTGCCTCCAATATTGATCACCAGATTTTTTGGGTTATATTGAGGATAAAGAATCATTTAATTGTAATTTTGGCATATAAAATGTACATATTCTTATAATTTTATTTATTTTTTATTATTTTCAGAACTGGGAGCTTATGAATACAGCTGTGTTAACAGGCCGTCAAGTGGCGCAAGCTATGAAAGTATTTATTGTTTCCCAAGGAGGAAAAGTTGCAGATGTTACTCTTCAAAGTTCATGCTTTGCAGAGGATGAAAGCGTTATAAAGGTAAATATGCCCAACGTGAAAAGACTTCTATCATAAGCGTTGTTAAAAATATAGCTCTACTCCAAAAATGTTAACCTCAACTTTAGTTAAAATGTACTAAATTTGTGGAAAATTTAATTTTATATATGGCTGAAGATTTTTGTTCATTATGAGTTAATTTAACAACAATTAACAATTACGAAATGGTGTTTACTTAGTTCACGTTCTGCTTCCCACAATTAAAAGTACAAACATGTAAATAAAACTATCATTCGACCCAGTCAAAGGTTTAACCAAGAAATTTCCATAGCTCCACAAAAGCTTTTGCTATTTTGTAATGAATAAAAACAAAAAGTTTGTTAAATATCCGATCGTAAGCACAATTTTTTCAGATACCATCTATTCTTATTCTCTAAATCTGATATTCACCAAAGATTTAGATGCTTTTCTATAATTGTTATATTTTTGTATCAATTTTAGGTGTCTTCTTCATGTAGTTCTGTGTATGTAGACGGATCCGAAATACGTGGATCATCGAACGCTTCAATAATTGTTAAATATGGAACATATATTGGACTTGCCAAGTTTATAGTTTGGATGCCTGAATTTCCACTTGAAGTTTACATTAGCGATTTCCGGCTATCGCAGATTAAGGGATGGAAAGTTATTGACGAACATCAGTACATGTAAGTATAAATAAAAAAAAAAAAAATTCCTTATAGAATAAACAAGTAAAAGCGTTCGGTCGGGCCGAATTTTATATCAAGTAATGGACCGATTCGGGCCATACTTCATTTGGATGTTGGAGACCATAGTAGAAGTAATTGTGCAGAATTTCAGCCAAATCGGATAAGTTTTGCGCCCTATAGGGGGTCAAGAAATACAATCGGGAGATCGGTTTATATGGGAGCTATATCAGGTTATAGACCGATTTAAATCATATTTGGCACGTATGTTTAAGTTCAAAAAAAAAGTCATTGTACAAAATTTCAGCCAAATCGGAGTAACATCGGGAGGTCGGCATATATGGGAGCTCTGTCAGGTTACAAACCGATTTCGACCATACTTGGCATAGTTGATGAAAATCAAAACAAAGTACTTCACGCAAAATTTCAGCGAAATCGGATAACCGATACGGCATAGGTTTTTAAGGCACCTATATCAGGTTACGATTTCGACCATACAAAATTTCAAACAAATCATATAAGAACTGTGCTCTCTAATGGCTCAAAGAGGTCAAGGTGCACGAAAGGCTGCCGCCTCAGTGTACAATACACTGGCGCAACAACAACATGACCCGACAATCAAATGGCAGCTGGTTGACCCGATGGATTCCTTCATCGGCAAGGGCTACCGCTCTATCTACCGAAATACTCAACAATAATACGGTGGCCTCCAGTGAGGTTAAATTAGGTTAAAGTGGCAGCCATCAGACTCGCTTAGATGTGAAACCACGAAGGAAGATGCTTTCTAGTTCCTACCGTCGATTTAAAAGCCCAACAACTTGCGAATTTTCACATTTGCTAAATCGGACAAGTTTTCATAGAAATGAGAACCTAAAGTGGAAATCCTTCTGACTGCCAGTGCGGGACATACACACCTACAGTCTTTGACGGCTTCTTCACAGTTTCTGAAAAAGTTGTTACTGGCAACCTTCAGTCTGCCAGCTTGTTTTCCGATTAGACTGCTGACCTAACATGACGGACACATGATTGAGACGTCTGTTCTAGCCAGCGAAAGCATAGCGGTGGACCTCTTCAAATCTAGATTAGACCACATAATTTTGGAATTAGAGATGTGCGCGTGAGTGATTTTTAACTCACGTTCACGCACGCTCAGGAGAAAAAAATTTACTCAAGCACGACATTTTTATGTTGAATCACATTCACGCACGCTCAGGAGAGGAAAATTTAACTCACGCATGTTCACGCACGACTCACGTGGCACTCACGACTTACGAGAAAGTCACGATTCACCAGAAAATAACATCAGGCATTGCATCATGGATAACACAGTGTCCGTAGCCGCCACATGATCAAAGAGAAAGCTCCCTTAGCCTCAAAGCAGTGGACGTAGCAATTTGTCTTACCACAATGTCCAGAGGCATTAGGTGTAGAATTAAATTCAGTGCATTAGATGGTGTCGTCCTCAGTGCGGCTGTGATGCACAAACAAGCTATCCTTTGGAATGGGCTGAGTATTGAACAGTTAGTGGACTTTCAAAGTGCTGTCCACCAGACCACAACACCATATAGCATTATAGGTCTGACAACTGCAGTACATGCCCAGTGCATGACACGCGGTTTAAACCCCCATCCTTTGCCAATTTCCCTCTTGCAGTTTTCTTCTTACTATACTTCGTACTTAATAAAAATTTTTTCTTTGTTTTTAGACATAAGAAATCTCGCAGAAAGAAAAGATCATTTTTCCATGGACAGCACAATTCAGGATATTATAATAATGGGCTATTAGATAAGATGTCTTGTCGAGCTCGTTATCAGCAGAGTCCCGTTGAAGTTTATGCCAGATTCGTAGCTGTTGATCAGGTAAAGTATTATATCTTAAATAAAAAATTAAACAAAAAATTAAAATGTAGAGAACAAAAGCTTAAATCGGAGCACCAACTTAAAAAAAGATGTGAACCAAAAGGTTTCCTAAGAAAATTAAAAATATAGGAAGGACAAGTGACTCTGAATGTCTTGAATAGCCAACTGACCAATTTCAAAGTATAAAACAATTTTAGTTGTATTGAAGAACATACACCAAAATCCATTTTTATTTCTTAATATCCTTATCAGTTTCATGACTGCGATAAAACTGTTTGCCTTTATTTTTCTCACATAATTCCTAATGTCCCTGTTTTCAGAACTCTGGCCGCATAAGCTATTTTATATCGCGTCGCACAGGACTCCGTGTAACAGATTTAGTGCAGCCCCTATTGCGTGTTGCAGACCCCAAAATTGCCAGTCTAAAGGGTAGAATTCTGCAAGGAAAATCCATGGGAAGAACAGATGTTCAGGTAAGCAAATGGAGCTTTTTTTTCTAGCTATGTGTGTAGCATTGGTTTTCATCTGCCTTTAGGTATTGTCGCCAATCACTGGACGAGTAATTGGCACAAAAGAAATTCGCGTTGGTAGCGATAAAGTTAGTCTTGTTAAACTTTCTGTACGCGTTGTATCTGGCCTCCAACTGACCATAACACCAGACAACACTATAGAAAATGGTTATATAGCGGAAACTGCGGTAACCCACAAATTAACGGCGCAGTATCAAGAGGGACTGTTAGATATCGATCTCGAGTTTTCGGACGGATCAAAAACTCCTTTGAGGTTTGAAAGAACTGAACGAATGAAATTTCCTTCTCTACATGAGAATATTTTTTTACAGGGATATATCGGTGGATGATTATTTTCTGCTGGTTGAAAGCTTGGACACTGAAGTTGTAGCCTTCGCCCCCATGTTGGCCTCTCATCATCCCCGTGTCATTGCGGTCGGAGAAGGAAATGGTAATCTATTAAGAGTTACTCTACTTCTGTCCGAGGAATGTAGGATACGCCGTAACGTAATGTCCACCAAACAATCGAAATATAATGCATCGCCATTGGCAAGTGCACTTGCTGCTGTTGATGTTGATTTTAACAATGCCAACGAAATAATCAACAAACATGAGGTTGTTCAAAATGATGGTATCTATCGCAAGGAGAGGAACAAATATTCAAGCAATGCAGGAGATCTTGCGGATATTATAGGTAAGTTCTCTGTCTGTCTCATGGACCGCGCAATAAAGGTGTTAGGTGCAAAAGCAAACGTATTGCTATTATCTATTGAACATTTTAACATTCTAAACTAGGCATACCATTGCGGGATTCTACACACCATCATGAACCTACTGTTCAGGCCCGCCAACACCACGGCAATAGCCTTTCGACTGATAAGGTACATTTTACCAGCAAGAAAATTCAGAACAGAAACATGTCCTCCATTGAAGTAGGAATGTATGTGCTGTTAACAGCCTTTTGCTTTGCAATCGTCGTATTTGTCATATCATGCGTAGTGTATGCATCCAAATTTAAGGCTATACACATCGAAAGTGGCTTAGATGCTGGAGATATGCCCAAAGGATCAATGGCAGTGACTGATATAAATCGCGAATCTAAGTTCTTATCGGATACAACAACCAATGCCCATGACTGGGTGTGGTTGGGTCGTTCGACAATGGATCGATCATCAATGTTGACATTTAGTACTCAAGGTCAAAATTTCATAAACCCAAGAGGTAAGTTGGCCGTTAGGCTGGAATCTTTTTAGCATTATGTATTTTGATAATGATACGATACTGTTCTCCAATACAGATTCCCGAATACGAATAACAGCAAATCCCATAAACAACTGTGCTACTACTAACCCGGTTGCGGTGAAATCAACATCGTTCCACAACCCAAGCGATCCTTCGAAAATTGAGATGTTGGATTCGAACAACAAATCTATGTAAGCTCTCGACAATGTTTTTTTTTATAAACTTTGGTTTGCGGGAGCGGTAAAACGTTTGCAGATTATTGTTTTTATTATTAGTAATTTTGTTAAAAAGTGCATTCCTTACGTTGTTGTAGCAGTAAGTTGTGCACTGAGGTGGTAGCACTTTCCGATGAAGGACTCCATCGGGTCAATCCGGTACGTACAACCGACTGCCACGGGATTGGCATTCCTTACGTATTATGATCAGGCGTTGGGTAAATTAATGCCATATTTGGTATAAGTGACAGCCACATAAAACTTCTCCATAAACAGGTGTCGCACTGTACTTAAACTTGAATGGGTCAGCACTCATTGATATGTGAGAAGTTTGCCCCTGTTCCTTAATGGAATATTCATATGCAAATTTGCATTTGCAACAGCCAAAAGCTTTTTTGGGCTTTTTGCTGTGAAAAAAGCCCACTTTTCTTAAATTGTAGTCTCGACTAGACATTATAGCAGTTCAACCTGGTTAAGGCTTTTTGTGGGTCCTCGAAAATAATCTCTGAGCAATAAACGACGACCTTGTTGTCTTATCTTAACCTAGTGGCACCTATTCACCGAGGGACTCTTATGCAACAAGGCGCAGCATGTTCGCCCATGACGCTGAGCGCCATGATTCGAATGCCGACAACAACATCAGGACATTTTTCCAGTGACACACTATGGAAAGGGGTCCCATATAACTGAGCTAAAACTTAAAATAAATGTCATTGTTTGATAAGCGAGAAGTGTCTCCATGGGTTGCCCACCATAGGTGAGTTCACTCCGAGGCCAGTTTCGCCCATTGTGATATCGTAAAAAAGGGATGAAAAACAAGTTGTGAGACCTCGGACAATATCCAGTGGTTATACACTAGGGCGGGTCGATTTTTTTTTATTATTTTTAATTGTATAGCAAAAACGTAAACTACATTACATTCTAAGAAACTTCCCCGAAGAAATGAAATCCTAATCCGCGCCTCTCGACTTGAAAGGTATATGCCCACCTTTGCCCAAAAAAAAATTAATGCTGGAAATAATATCTTTTTCCGAGTCTAGAGGCGCGGTTTAGGGATTGATTTTAGATCCATGGTTTCTTCAGATAATTTTCTTAGAATTTAATGTAGACTACGTTTTTGCTATACGATTTTAATTTTGTTTCATTCATTCAAATCAACCCTCCCTATTATACACAAAAAAGAAACAGGAAGAATCGAGAGACAGAGTGAGGTGAAACGCCTATCCCTCGAGCAAGAAAGTACATGTATGCATTCGTTGAATCTTATCGCACCCTCAGTCGGAACCATTCACTCCCGACGGCGATCTCAGGCGACCTCCCAGAGGATTACCTAGCTCACAGAAAAACCGCCTCCCCAGAAAGGAATGCCAGCGTCTCTGCAGACCCGGGCATTGACAGAGCAAGTGCTCGAAAGTTTCCTCCTCATCCTTATCTGGACAACTCCTGCAGAAGTCATTGTGCGGTATTCCCATGCGCGCCGCCATGCGACCTATAGCACAGTGTCCTGTTATGGCCCCTGTCAATTTGCTCAACGACCTTTTATCGAACGCCAGTAACTCCTTTGCCGATGACAGGCCAGAGCACCATAGCTCAAGCCATCTCATCTACTATGTTCAGTAGCTCGACAAATAGCACGAAGGCAAGACCGCTGACAGGTTCGAACAGCGCAAACGAACCCCTCCTGACGCTTTGTCCACCCCTTTATTTCCTGCAATCCCTTCATGTCCGGGGAACTCATATCAGCCTCACATCGTGGACCCGGAGTCTATGCAGGGACTTCAAACAGTCCGCCACACACCTCGACTTCACCGTCCCCGAACTGTAATAAAATAGACCTCTGTCTGAAAGATTGTACAATCGTCCGATAGCCTCATAGACATACCGATGTTGAGTGAGTCAGAGTAAACCCACACTCCGATACCTGCCTCCATCTTGGAGCTGTCAGTGAAAATAGAGATCTCATTTTTCCCAAACACAGCATTCGCCTTCAATTCAATTCATCCCTCCCGGGAAAACAAATCCTCATGTCCTCATCCTTGTTGTTGTAACCATATTTTCATGTAGAGGTGGCGATCCTCGTCAAGCTCCTATAGGTGAGCAAGCGTTCCGGTCCAAAGGGCCGATTGCCGCGAGATCAGGGAAGCCATTGGTTATTTAAAGGTGGCGACCGGTTGCTCGCGGCTAAGCTTTTTGTGACAGCAATTAACACCACACAGATTGGACCACAATGTTCCAGCATGTGTGGTGCTCACAGCTATCCCGAGCCGGGATGTACTCATGCTTAATTCGATATTGTAAAATTTCCCATGAACATTCCATTAAGAAAAAGGGAATATTTCTCTCGTATCAATGAGTGCAGTCCGATTTAAGTTTGAATTCAAAGATAAGGAGCGACACCAATTGGTAGAGAATATTTAACACGGCAGGATATCTCACAAATGTTGCCAGCAATAGTAAGGGGAAAACCACCGCTGGATATTTATTTCTAATGTTCACACCCGTATTTGAACCCAGGCGTTCGGCGTCATAGGCGTACATGCTAACCTGTGAGCCACGTTGGCCTCCGATATTAATTCAATATTAGTGATATTTTATAGTGTTTAAGTTAATTTTTTGTTGTTAATTTTTGCTGTTTTACTTACGTTCTGCTTACACTATTTTTAAAAAAATAAAATTTTCTTAATACTATTTATATTACATTTGCTTGTTTCTATAGGATGGTTCATAGCAATGATATTGTGCTAAAACCTAATGAATATCGGCCACCTGTTCCACCACACAGAAATATTGCCATCAAACATGTTAATCACAATTGTTCAAATGTTAGCGGCGTAAGTAAAATTTTGACAATTAAAGCATATAACAATTCATTTGTTAAATCTAATTTTATTTATTTATTTATTTATTTATAGCAAACTGCCGGAGCTAAGGGAAATGTTGTAACAATGGGTACAAGGAGCAATGTTGCATTTCCACAAACAGATTCATCTTCGTTATTCGATGAAAAATATTGCAAAAATTCGCGGAACTGCATTCACCAAATTTATTGCCAAAAAGAAGTCATTCATCAGCCAAGGCAGAATTAATGCAGGAAGAAAAGCATAATGCTGAAAAACTAGTTGAGTGTGGCACTCACAAACTGAATGCATTCCAATTTGATACATTGACCCCAAATAAAATGCAATTAAGTTCCATAAAACCCAAGTCAAAAACTGGTCACCCATCAACAAAAGGTAGGATAATTATTTTTATTTTGTTCAAAAAATATTCATTTATTCGTTGGTCAGCCACAACATATATGATACATTATAACTGTGGTATCATAATAGACTTTGCATAACCGACCTACCCCACCTCCCTATACAAATGTGGTTACAACACCAACAACAACATTACCGGACCTAACCTCACCATGTGCAACTTTCCAAATATATTTTTTTTT